>NW_026131961.1:0-101653 GCF_903995435.1 Acomys russatus
TGCAAACAACAAACAAGGACATATTTTAAAGAATTCACTAGTTTTAACTAGTAGACATACTGGTCCCTGCTCCTAAATCTACATCATACTCACTTCATTTTTATTATAATATTCATGTTTTAGCAGACTTTCAATAGCCCTATCGTAGTGTGTGTGTGTGTGTGTGGTGTGTGTGTGTGTGTGTATGTGGTGTACATGTGTGTCAGCATGAATTTGATTTATGTACACTCTAGTCTTTACTGATTCCTTTGAGTTTCTAGTTTCTACTAGTGGTGGTCAATTTTATCTAACAGCTTCACCTATTATGACAAGCAGTTGTTTGAGCAAATGCTTTCTACTATTGATATACTGTTTATGTATAATTAACACCTATAATTAATTGTGTTTAAATAGAATACATCAACTTTCTCTAAGCTGGTACTTCTCAAGATCAAAGACAGAAGGTTACAGAAGAATATAACTCTATCTGACAATTTTATCCTATTGGTCTTTCCTTTGTAATTTGTCTGCTTTTATTACCATTTTACCATCTTCTCAGAGCTTATTGTCATTTTGTTGCTTTTGTTAGTCTGAAGAACAGTGATTCACCCTTGTAAATACTATATGAAATTTGGGTTTTTAATTTTGATAATTTTATTTTTGTTCATTAAATTTATAAAGTAATGCATTTTATTGTGATATGTTAATACCTAAAAGAGAAGTCCTCCTTCTTTACCTTATTTTCATACATTTCTACTTAAAATAATTTTTCTACAGGGTCCAAATGTAAAAATAAAGATAAGTACTTGCCTGGGTCAGGTATAGTACACTTCCCATGACAATCTCCTCTTCTTTACATTTTCTTACAAATGATATGATTTTATTTCTTTACACAGATAAATAATAATAATTCATGAGAGAGAGAGAGAGGAGAGAGAGAGAGGGAGAGAGAGAGAGAGAGAGAGAGGTTTACTTTTACAGACACTTAATCTGATTACATAATTTTGGTTTTTCAAATTGTGATATGAATAGTGAGATACACCTTTACTTTACCTTGACTTGATTTTTTTCAGAAACACATCCAGTTGGGCATAATTGCACAAGCAGGTCTATTATTTCTAGGTTTTTAGGACCTGGAATGTGGAATGGATGTCGACATTGCTTGAAATATCCTAATTTTATTTTTCCTATGTTTTTCTCCCAATATTTTTGTCTTTACATTTTTCAACTATTACTACAGTAATTATAATACTGTTTGTGATTACTCTTAGACTATACTAGCAGAACTATATATACAATTTTTGATCTTCCCCTTGTACCACAGCTTGCAACTTTACTTTAATCCAATATCTTGCTGTTCTTTGTCTGAAGGCAAACACAACTGGAAAAACTATATATCTATATGTATGTATACATAGAATATAGATAATATGTGGATAGGTGTTTATATATGTAGATATGTAGATAGATGATAGATAAATTGATGATAGATTGATATTTTTATGTCTTTTAAATTATGATGAAGATCCTCAAAAATCTTTTTCAGTTAGCTTTGGAAATCACTATACAAATCCAACTATTAAACTGCAATATTTTCATATTTACTTTGTTCATTCTCAAATCCACTGTTCTCACACGTCTCTTCTCTCTCCCAGCTGCTACATTTTATCTCAATATTTTTTATCTGCTTTCATTTCACATGGACCTTACTACTTTTTTCTGTTTATCTTTGCAAAGACCTCTTTGTCATGTCCTAGAGTTATTTTTTATGTCATGACTTACAGCCACGCCCTCATACATTTATATAAAATATAAGGTTTCTGTATAATGAAAACATGCTATTTATATTTATAGTCATGACTTCATTTTCTTTATATCCAAATATGATTTTGTTGTGAATATGAACAAGTTTTAGATAAATAATTTTCTTCTTTCTTTCAATGTGTATATTTCTCTCTGTGTGTCAGTCTCTGTCTCTGTCTCTGTCTCTCTCTCTCTACTATTCTACCTTGCTGTGTGTGTATATGTTATTCATTTATTTGTTGATAAACATCTGAAATCATTCCATTTCTTTTCTATGGTGAATAATACAGCAATGAAGATGGATGTGAAATTACTTATAGGACTTAAAGTCATTTAGGTATATATAGAAATGTTAGAGTTAGACACACTATAGTTCTGGTTTTAATTCTATGAATAACCTCCAAACAGATTTCCATGTACTGTTTTACACTCCTACCAGCAAGAGAAAATCATTTCTCTCTGAACATTTACATTAGCATTTGTGGCCATTTGTTTCCTAAATGTCAGCCAGTCAACGTAAGATAAAATAGACTAACAAGGCAGGTTTATTTTGAATACTCCAAATAACTAAATACAATGAAAACTTTTTAAAAATTGAACATTTATCTTTCTTTTGAGAACAATCAGTTCAGTTCACTAATACATGTATGCTGAAAGGAAGGTTTGTTGTTGATACAGTTTTGTAAAATTTAAGAGTACTTTGTTTTTATTCAAAGAACTCTTGATAAGTTTAAATATTGGCTCATGTAGAAAGCTACATAGATTATATCAACAGTATTGCCCACACTTTTAATCTTTTTAAACTTGTTAAGATTCCCTACTAGTATTTGGAAAGAATACAAAGAGAATTTATTTTCTTGGCTCTCCCCTTAAGTTTATCTTGACTTGTCTGTCTGTGTCCTCACCCTGAGTGTTGTTGATGTATTTTGTAGTAGTAGCATTTTGTTGAAGTCATTGTACTATTCTAGTAACTTGGCTTTTAGATTTTTATAACTCTTTCAAGTTAGAATAAGTAAATTCTAGCAAATAATGGTTTTATATATCACTTTCAGGGTGAGAAATTTCTGATATTAGTGCTGTCTTATTCCATCAATCATTATAGTTCATGTATGTCTCTACACATGAGCCCTTTACATATCACTACTCTTTGAATATACTTTTTGAGGGTGCCAACTAACCACACAAATTATTAATATTGTTGACACCTTTTCATTCTCCTATTTTTGGACTCTGTTTTTTCCAATCTCTTGAAGTGATTCCCTTTCTTCTCTCTTGTTCATGATTTCTGAAAAAAAAAAAAAAACAATCTCAATATAGTTTCATGACTTCTTTCCATAAGTATGCACACCTAAACACCAAGTTAATACAATTTACTTTCTATTTTCAATACCTGTATTAGAGCTGAATAAATTGAAATGTAATCACATTGTCAGTAAACGTAAAAAAAAATAGTGCTCATGAGCAATGCTTGCTCTCACAGGATACTGTGTACTAGACAATGTATGAGCTTGTGCAGTATTTTGTCAATTGATATTTAAAAATCAGCCATAAAATATGAAGAGTAATTGCTTATTTTAAACACAATATCAAACTTGCCAACGAACATATATAGAGGCATGGTACATAATAACTTAAATATATTTACCTTCATTTGAACATGTATTGTAAATTCTCTACAATTTTATATAAAATGTATTCCAATTTAAGTACTTATTTGTATTATTAACTGGGTCAATAGAAATAGATTATACAATACTTTTCTGTAATATATTAGTGTTTACACCTGTAAGTGTATTTTCTTTATTTACTTAATGAAACTTCTTATACATATTTCTTTTTTGAAAATTTAAATGCTTGAAAGAGATTATTACATATTTGTAGAAAATCATGGGCAAGATTAGATTATAAATGTACAGGATAGTAACAATAGTTTGGGATTTCACTTGTTGGAAAAAAAAGAAGAAAAAAAGAAACTATATTTGACAGGGTTTTCTGCTATGTCATTTTGAATGTGTCACTTGGAGATACAAAGTTGGAAAATCATAGAAAATCAAGATGGGTCTGATTTTTTTTTTATTTATTCTGTTTATTTTATATTATTTTTCATCTCATACAGAATAATGACCACCACAGAGCCAACTCCTTTCAGTTTTCCACCACCACCACTTCCCCCAGATTGAATATTCCTCTGTTTCCCTTCACAAAAGAGCATACCTCTCAGGGATACCAACTAAACATGTCATAAAAAGACTCAATAAGACTAGTCATGAACTGTGGGAAAGAATAAGCCTTGACACAGGTGGGAGCAATCTTGGTGGGCTTTACCCTTGGGGCACCCCATGAATACCTTGTGACAGACTGAGTGGAGCCATCCTGGGTCTGAAATTCAGGAAGCAGACCTGGGAACCCCACCTGGACTATTGTCTTTCTAATGGACCCTCACCGGGAGAAGGAGATGGTCCTTCCCACATGACTCAGGCAGTTGGGGAAGAGAGAATAACAAAGTCAGCTGGGCGAGAGAGTGTGAGAGCAGTGGACCAGCTGAACCAGCACGTGGGCCAGAGAGACACCTAAGGACCCGTCCCGTGGAATGGCTACTGGAAGGTTCACTCTTTTGTCTCTTTAACCTTTATCCTTCTTGTATAAGCTAGTTGGGTTGTATAATAAAGTTTAATTGCTAAGAAACAGAGTCAACAATGAACTCTACTATCAAGACTAGATGAGGCAACTGAGAAAAGAATCCCAAGAGTAGGCAAAAGAGTCAGTGACATCCTCAATCTTACTGTTCAGAGTCCCACCAGACCCTAAACTGAACAACAGAAAATATGCAAAAGACCTAGCCACAAACCCATCCAAGCTTTATGAGTTATTTTGAGCCCCTATGATTTCTCTTAGTTGATTCTATGGGCCATTTTCTCCAGGTATCATTTATCCTTCTGGCTCCTACAATCTTTCCTTCTTTGTGGGAGAGGTTCCTCAAATCTGCCTAATATTTGGTTGTGGGTCTCTGCTTCTACTTCCATCAACTGATGGAAGGAAACCTCTCTGATGATGATTGGGCTAGGCTCCAATCTGTGAGTTTAACAGAATTTTAGTCATTAGAAATAGTGTTATTAATTTTATTTTTATTTTATTATAAGGTGATTCAGATTACATCCTGATTGTTATCCCTCTGCTTGTATCTACCTATTCCCACCCTCCCTTCCTTTTCCACATATTCCCTTCCCCTAGATCTCTGACAGAAGGAAATCTCTTCCTCCATCTTCTAGCCATAGCCTATCACATCTTACACAGATCGTCTGTTCCCCCTTCCTCGGCATGTCTCCTTGACCTTTTCACCAGGAGGAAGTAGTCATATCAGTGGCATCATTTCTGAAAAAGAAGCCAAATCCATACAATGGAAAAAAAGATATCATTTTCAACAAATGATGCTGTTCCAAATACAAAATGCAGAAAAATACAAATAGATCCATATTTGTCACCCTGCACAAAAGTAGAGTCCAATTGGATTAAAGACCTCAACATAAAACTAGACACCTTTTATTAATTTTTATTTTGCTCCAGTAGTGTTAGTTTTCCTCTGTGATCTCTCTGCATCTTTCTGGAATTCCTGGCCATCTAGGCAGTATAGGGCCGGGGTTCCCAAAATCAATTGTGTCTCTGTTAGAACAGTCATTGGTTGGCCACTTGCATAACCTGCGAGTTGCCATTGCTACACCATATCTTGTAGACAGGACAAGGTTGTATGTAGGTTGAAGATTTTTGTGGCCACATTAGTGTTCCAGTCCCTCTACTCGGATGCTTGTCTGGTTACAGAATATGGGTAGTTCAGGCTCCATATCATATTTTCTAGGAAGTTTTCAGTATACTATGTTTCTTCAAGTGCTCCTTTATCCAACAACTTTTTCCCCAAATCTATTTCTCTGTCCCTCTCTCTGAACTTGGCTGCCTTTTGTTCCCATCCTCATCCTTTCATAGTCTATCTACAGGTAAACGGCCTATTGTACTGAAAGGTATTGACAGATTGAACATAGTCCCCATAAATATTCAAACACAACTATTTAGAAACTTTGAAAAGACAATACTAAATTTCATATGGAAAAAACAAACAAACATAAAACCAAGGATAGCTTAAACAATCCTGAACAACAAAAGAACTTCCAGAGGTATCACCATCACTGATTTTTATGGTCTATTACATATCTATACTATGAAAAATGAATGGTATTGCCATAAAAACAAACACATTGATCAATGAAATAGAATTGAGGACCTATATATAAATCCATACATCTATGGACATCTTATTTTTAATAAAGAAGCAGGAAGTTCACAATGGGCAAAACAAAAACATCTTCAACAAATCATGCTGATCTAACTGGATATATACATGTAGAAAAATGCAAATCAACCTATATTTGTCACCCTGTACAAACTCAAGTCTAAGTGGATCAAATAACTCATCAGAAAACCAGACTTTCTGAACCTGTTAGAAGAGAAAATAGGGAAGGACATTGAGAGTGGCACAGGAGTCAATTTTCTTAGCCGATTTCACACACAGCACAGATATAAAGATATATAATTAATAAGTGAAAACCTCACAAATCTGCAAAGCTTTTGTAATAAAAAGGACACCATCAATGTGACAAAGTGGCAGCTTACAGAATTGGAACAATTTTTCTCAAAATTTTACCATCAGAGGGAGTGCTATATCCAAACAGAAAATAACCCTCAAGAAACTAGACATCAAAAACACCAAATAAACCAGTTTAAAATGGGGTACACATCTAAACAGGGAAAGCTCAATAAAGGAAACTCAAATGCTAGAGAAACACTTAATGAAATGTTCAACATCCTCAGTCATCATGTAAGTGTAAATCAAAACTACATTGAGATCCCATTTTATACCCATCAGAATGGCTATGATAAAGCACTCAAGCAACAGCACATTCTGGTGAGGATGTTGAACATGGGAAAAACTCATCCATTGCTGGTATAAGTAAAAACTCATATGGTTGCTATGGAAATCAATATAATGGTTTTCTTAGAAAATTGGTTATTGATCTACCTCAATGTCCAGCTATACTACACTTAGGAATATACCCAAAAGAAACTCCATCCAACAATAAGGACATTGCTCAACTGTATCATAATGACTTTATTCTTAATAGCCAGAACATAGAAACAATATAGATGTCCCCCAACAGAAAAATAAATAAATACAGTGTGCTGCATTTATACACTGGACTGTAACTCTGGGGGAAAACAAATGACAGTATAAGATTTGCAGGCAAATTGATGCAACTAGAAAAAATTATCTTGAGCAAGACAATCCAACAGCAGAAGACAAATGTGATATGTACTCACTTATAAATTGATATTAGCTCTTAAATAAGAATAATAATGATATAATCCACAGATGAGAGAGGTTAAGTAAGGAGAGCTCTAGAGCAGATATATGGATCTTACTGAGAAGAAGAAATAAAATAAATTTTTTCCAATAGAGATTTTAAATAAATCTTTTTTCTGAAATCTCTTACCGTATTTTTATTATACATTATTTTATTTTATTTTTATATCTTATTAATTTATTCATATTATATCTCAATGGTTATTCCATCCCTTGTATCCTTTTAATAGAGGAACAGTAAGGCTACCAAAGAAGATGATACAATGAAAGAAGTGCTGACCAGTAGTGCTGCATCTTAGTGAATCTAAGAAAATGTACAAAGTTACAGAAATTAGAAAGTTAAGTGAAACCCCTCGATATTTCACCATCACTGATAGTATCTCATGGTAGCTTTATAAGATTCATCACAGATTCTGACCTTCAGAAGTATAAGAATATAATGACGTGGATTTTAGTTTATTAAATGTAAAAACTTGATAAAATAATTATAATGGTTGCTTTTGCTTGGTGTTTGTTTGTTTGGTAAATGATACAGGATAAATTTATTTGAAAAGAGTGAAACACAACGTAGAAAAAACCTTAATACAGTTGGTCAATACACTAACTTGTGACAGGTTTCTTAAGTAGCTGTTTGACTTGGAAAATCCCCTTTCACTGTAGACTGTACCACCCCTAAGTTATTGTTCCTGGATAGTATAAGACAACAATCTTTGGAGAACAAGGCAGTAAGATGTAATCCCTTATGGCATCAACTTCTATCCCTCCCTTGAGATGTAATCCAAATAAACCATTTTCCCAAAGTTGCTTTTTGTTATGACACTTTATCACAACAACGAAAACCTATCTAAGGCAGAAATTTATAAGATTACCTTGGATATTAGTGTGACAAGCTGATGCAACCATGTATTCTGAGGAAGATTACAGTGAGATTTGAACTTTAGGCTAAAAAATAATTTAGTTGAAAGAACTCAGTGGGCTGTTCTGTGGATTCTGGGAAGACAATATATCAAAACAATGCATAACTTTTGAAGCATCAGAGAAAACAAAGCCCACCAATTCCATCTACAATTTCAGTTAAAAACCACTAAATTGAAACCAATACTCTCCTAAGATAATTGGTACTAGTCAGCCGAGGCTGACAAAACAGCCATGATTAATAAAGAAAAAAGGTTACTGAAGCAAAATATTCTAGGATGTGTATTCTCATGGTTAGCACACAGAAGCTATAGCCCAAAGATGTACCCCACGCTGGCAGCCAACTTGGTAATGACTAACAGTTTCCCAAGTGGTTCTGATTTTAAATGCATGGAGAGAAGTTGAAGCATGGTGCTCAAAAAAAAAAAAAAAAAAAAAAAAAAAGCTCTTGGTGAAGATATAGCTTTGATTCTAATAGAAGCTTTAGGTCTAGGTAGTGGTGGTACACATCTACAACCCAATACTTGGGAATAAGAGACAGGAAGATCTCTGGAAATTTGAGGCCAGCCTTGTCTACAGAGTGAGTTAAAGGACAGCAAAGGCTACAGAGAAAAACTCTTTCTAAAAAAAAAAAAATAAAGAAATAAAAAATGAAAAAGAAACAAAACAAAACAAAAACACAAACAAACAAAATAATCTAATAGAAGCTCCTGTGCTGTGGGTGTTATGATGAAAGCTAAAGCTCAACAGGAGAAGAGAGCAGAGAAGAGCCTATTATTGAAGGCCAACATATGTTGGGCCATGTTGTAGCCCAAGTGCTGTGGAGACACTAACATTTTGGGAAAACAAGTACCATCAGCCTGGTAAATCTGTTAGAGTTCCTTAACACTCAGAAGATTGTGAGTCTCAGAAGACTGACACTGATCTTTACACTGTTTTGCTTTAATTTTGTTTTGTTTGGATATAATCCCCTGTTCTTCCTTTTTGGAGTTAAAAATGATTATTTTTTTATGTTTTGTTTTGGTTTCTTTTTCTGTTCTGCTTCTTTGTTTTTTTATAAAGATAATATGCATTTTTAGGAAGCTGTGACATAAATTTATGTGTATAAATATATAAATACATGGAACTATTTATATATTTACATATATTTACTGAAAAGTCATTTTTAAGGTAGTTTATACTCAAAATGGCACATTATCACTAGAAAAGAACCTTAGAATATTTTATAACACTTATTACCCTGAGAATAGAAATTTATCAGAAATCACATAATTTAATATTTATCAATAACATAAAACCATACAGGTTCCCTATGTCTGAATAATGACACAGAGGCTTACATTTATTTATAGTAACTTTATGTCTTAGTTTAAAGTTGGTCCCAACTAGCTCTTATATATAAACCTATACTTTGCCATGTTGCTTTTTTCCTTTTGCAGTTGTCCTAAAGGGCTTACTAGACTATATGTGATCAGGTATGTGTCATATAAAATGAATGATTTCTCTTTCTGATTACTTGTTGTAGTTGAATAAATAGTGAAGCTAATTCTGAATCATACAGAATAATTTTTGCAGTTTCTATATCCAAAGCAACACTTTCTGTACACTGAGAGTCAGTAACTATACTAAGAAATTTAAGAAAATCTAATAATATCGTAAGATATGTATATGACTTTGATATTTGAAGTGAATCATAAGGGCTTTGAGTAATTTTATTTGTTTTTTTCTGACTTATAACCTGCTTTTCCTGATTTATTCGTATTAGTATAGAATGTAGTGTCCCCAATGTTTGGTATTCCCTTTACTACATGAGAAAGAATCAAATTAGTTCTTTTATTAAAGTAGATTCTCTTCCTTTTGCGATATTTGTTGTTAATTTCTTCCAAACAAGTATTGCAAGCTCTTTGCCAATATTCATTTTCTCACCAAAGGCAATTTTAGCATTAGTAAAAGGGACTACAATTTCTGCTGGATCTATTTCTCATTTTTTTTTTCCTTTTAGAATCAATCAGAAATGTTTTCTATATACATTAAAAAATTTTTATTCTGTTTTTGTGCTAAAATATTCATTCTGAGTTTTTATATTCTCTTTGCAAAATAATCTCTGTGGAAGTACAAATAAAGGCAAATAACTAAAATAAAGTAGAGCTTTGGAACCAAATTGTTTACATGTGTATCCTGTAATTTCTTTCTACCAAAGACAGTTCTTTTTCAGCTTCAGGTGTTAATTTTCACAAACTATTTAAATTCCTGTCACATAGTAAGGTTTAAAATAAATATATTAATTCTTTAGTAGTTAATTCAATTATGTAACTTAGCCAATTAATATCTCCCAATAACTATTGAAATTCATTAAAAGTTCATAATTAGTCTCTCCTGATTTGTACTTTCTGTGATCAAATTTTCTGTAAAACTATTTTATATTTTACAAAATTGATAGAATCTCCTCTTTGTATATTTTCAGGAGATATTTGTAATCTCAAACAAAGTAATTTTTTTTTTACTTTATCATTTTTAAAGGTATCTGCATCTGAATCTCCCAACAAAGTATCATACATTATGTCTGATAAATTACAGGTAAATTATGTATTTTTCTAATATCCGTTGTAAAAAAATATTTACAAAAGATAGGACTGTTTAACATTTATTGTGGCAAGACTCTCTACTCACTTCTTTTCAACACATTTAGAGTAAATAGAAGTCAGCGTTGTGAAAGCAAATTTTTCTCTATCTTGCTCATGTGAAATGATGGTGAGAAAGCAATGTTTTAAACCAATTACTATGATAGACCATGTATTAGGTAATCAATAAGTTAAAGGAATTGCAGGTTGTAAGAAACCCAAAGGCTGAGTGACTTTATTGATTTCTCTCAGATCTGTTAATATCCCCTTTTTCCAGATTTTTTTTCCATTGGCAAATATAGGAGAATTCCAAGGTGTTGTGGTTCATTTACTAGTATAGCTAAACAATGTTTCTTATCAGACCTATAATTAATATTATGGCAATATTTTCTAATTGCAATCAATCAAGACACTGACACCTGTTATATTTAAAATAGTCTTAGTTAACTTGGGTCAGGGAAGATATTAATCCCCAAAACTACTTCCCATAGTGGGGAAAGTATTCCATGGCCAGGTAAGCCATTCCATCTGCTTCTAATAATTTCTATCAAGTTACCTCCAACCCATAATCCCAAATACTTGCTAACTATCATCACCTGGGCCAAATCTATCCACACCAGCCCTGTGCTTCTCCTCAACCTCACCCATGGTGCAGCCTTCTTCTTCCTCTACTCTTCTTTAGTCTCTTCCACTTCTAAGATTCTTTCTATCTTCCAAAGACCAGAAACTTTAGCCTCACCTATCCTATTTGCTCTGCCAAGGTGTCTTTGCTTTGTATTTGACAAACAGGTTAGGATCTTAGGCAAGGTAGAAGGTGGAGCACAGAGACAGTGAGCAGTACTTAGCCTCAAAATACATCAGACCAACCTCTATCACCAAGGTCTGGTGGATTCTTCTATATGTTGAGCCTCCATCTGCTCTTGGCCTAGCTGTTATGCCTGTAACTTTTCCTTTGACATAGGCCATTGTTCTACCCCTATAGGCCTATCAGTTAACCATTTTAGTGGTAGAGTAGTTTGTGTTCTACTAGCAGTTGCTCAACCATACAAATTTGAAGATCCAACTTCTGCTGTGCCCTGTTTAAAGACACCTGGAAGGTCTATGACTGTTTATAATAAAATTTTCAAAAATTTAATCAGGAACATCTTTTCTTCCATGGCTCATTGTTGAAGCTGGAGAAATCCTAAACTCTAATAACCATCATTGCAATAGAACTTTTTCCTATCAATTCATGGCTATTAGCCACATATAGCTTTAATTTCCTATTTGACCTTATGGCCCTATACATTTAAGCCATCTCACACTTTATTGTATCTGGGATAAAATTCCAATACCTAGACCTTGAATATTTTCCTCCTGAAGAGGCCAATTTGGAGGCCAAAATTTTGGTGAAATCACTGTTACATCTGCTACTATGTCAATCATACCTTCAATTACAATATCCTTTATACATACCTTTAGTTTGGGCCTCTGATAACTTATAGACTTTTGACAAAATATTTGTTTTCTGGTATTTCCTGAGTTTTCTGTTTTATCTATTACAGGTGATTTGACTTTAATATCTGGATTATTAATGTATAATCCAAAGCAATGCTATTTAATTGCTCTGTGGATGGGTTTCTCCAATGCTTATATGAAATGGCCAATTTTAATAAGATATTGAGGCCTGCCAGCAGCCCACTTAGGTACTTCCCAACAGGAGTTTACCTACTTTAGCCCTTTCTGATTTGAATTCATTATTCTAGTGCTGGTCTTTGCCAAACTTTTTACATATCCCATAAGGTGGCATCCTTCTGTTTGGATTATCTCTAGAAAGTACATTGTTTCCAGAATACACTGCCTATATTCTCCTTTAAAATAATCATGATTACCATAATTAGAATATATTGCATTTTAAGTTTTCATAATTTAATTCTCCTATCAGAGTAGCATCATTAATTTTGTTAATATAACATTTCTATAGGATGTCATCCAATTTCCTCATAAAGTTATCATCTATTGTGCTTATCATCTATTGTTATTTTCTGTATAATAACCATATAAGCTAAGATTGGTTTTCTAACAAGTTTTGGCTGACCTTCGTTAATTTCACTATATGATAGTGCAGAAAGTTCTTGTCCTAATTCCTCTGTCTTTATCTGAGTAAGTTTTTTATTTTAATTCATAAGTATAACAGTTTCTAATTTTTTCTCTAAGGCTTGTCTCTTATCAATCCATATTACATATTATTTCCTTGCATCTACAAAGCCCTTTTGTTTGATAAATCATAGAAAGTAACGATGGCTAATAAGGATAAAATATAATAATAATAATAATAATAATAATAATAATAATAATAATAATAATAATAATAATATTGAGCCAATCTCAGTTAAGTCATTTATCTTTTCATTTCTGTCCCTAGTTTTAATCATCTAATATAGCATTATATAGGGTACTAAAGCCCTGTTTTATGATGTTTCCTATCCTTACGTGGTCTACTTCTTTTTATCTTATTTAATTTCTTTAAGGACTGCCTAGGTATCTTGCCAAATCTGATGATACCTCGGGTTTTCCTTCAGTTTCCATATGTTTGTAGCTGGTGTGATTTTTCTGCCCCACCATACTGCTACATGGCTGTAAGCATTTTTACAGCTCAGCTAGAATACTGCATTGGCTGCTGGCCCCACCCCAGCTCTTCTGCTCACAGGGAAGATGTGGTGTTGCCACTAGTTTTGTTCTAGCAGCCTACTAGAAAAAATGCATCCTCTGTTCAAGAACCTAGTATATGTGCTTTGCTGGTAGTTTAAAGGCTTTTTCTACCAAGCAGCTATGGCTGGAGGCCCTGCATGTATCAATAAGTGACCATTAGGTTGGCATATTTCTCAAATCTGCTTCTAATTGTTCTGGGTCTACTTCTAGCTGCTTCTCTGGGAAGTTTTTCACTTGCAGAGCATGCCTGAGAATTCTGTCTGCTCTCTCTTAATGGGACTTCCCTCCTGCTAATTTATGTAGGCTAAATTCAGCCATTCTGTTTATCCTAGCTCTGGGATTTCTCTCAGGCCTTAAGCTTGGATTCTGTACCAAACTTTGGGAATCAAATAAAACAATACTGACTTTCTATGTCTTCTCTAGCTCTGAATAATGACACAGAGGCTTTATTTATAATAGCTTTAGACCTTAGGTCAGTGTAGTTTCCAACCAGATCTTAAAATCTGTGTTAAGTCATTTATATTAATTTTTTTTCCACCTGGTTCTTTAACTCTCCTCAATTTCATATGTCCAACTTCCTCTGAATCTTGCAGGTGAATGTTTTCACACCTCTTTCTTCCCCAGTATTCTTCTCTCTATAAAAGAACTGCCTATGCTCTATTGTCTTTTAGGTAGAGGAGTTTCATATACCTCCTACTATGTGCTGTTTAAGGTGTCCTTGAAAATGGTTGCTCTTATTCATGCAGGAGTAATTTAGTCTTTATAGGAAAGACTGATAAAGGATCCAAGATGGCAGTGATCAGTGTAGACCATGATTAGAAGCTCCAGTAAACCATTCAGGGAACTGCACAGAATTCTAAAACAGGAACACCAAGCTCCCCACCCCACTACAGTGGGAATACTCCACAGTTCAAAAGGACCAAAATATAAAAAATCTGCATACCCCTGCACACAGGAGGAGTGCGGATTCTCTTGGACCAGAGCGACAGTGGCGGCAGCAGTGGCAGTGGCTGACATTTGCAGCTGCGACCCCTCCAGCAGAGGCAATTGGCATGGTAAACAGTGGGAATTGCTGCGGGAGAGGGGACTCAGTGCATGATTGGGGCCCCGTGACCCTAGCTGAACTCTTCGCATGGTTTGGGCCCCATGACCCAAGTATAATTTGGCATGTGGCTCATGCCCAGAGACCCAAACAGGACTAGAAGTGCGGTTCAGCCACTGAGACCCTAGCAGAGCTCGGCGTGCAGTTTGGGCCCAGAATCCTTAGGTGAGCTTGGTGGTGAGTTTGGCCCCTTAGACTTTAGCTGAGTTCGGCATGTGGTTTAGGACCAGAGTTCCTGGTTGAGCTTAATGCGCGATTTGGGCACAGAGAACCTAGCAGGGCTGGGTGCACAGTTTGGGCCTAGAGACTCTAGCTGAGCTTGGCTTGTGGTCCTGCTCCTGAGACTTTGGCTGGGCATGGTGCATAGTCTGAGGCCCAGAGTTCCTGGTTGAATTCAGCACGTAGTTTAGGACCAGAGTCCCTAGCTGAGCTTGACGCACAGTTCATCCACTGAGACTCTAGCTGAGTTCGGTGTGTGGTTTA
This sequence comes from Acomys russatus, assembly GCF_903995435.1. Taxonomy (NCBI): domain Eukaryota; kingdom Metazoa; phylum Chordata; class Mammalia; order Rodentia; family Muridae; genus Acomys; species Acomys russatus. The sequence continues at coordinate 15,005 of NW_026131961.1, forward strand.
GGCTTAGAGCCCCTGGCTGAACATGGGGGGGGCAATTTGGGGCCAGAGTCCTTAGCTGAAGTTTGGTCCCAGAGATCCTAGCAGGACTTGGCTGGTAGTTTGGGCCCAGAGACTCTAGGTGACCTTGGCGCACTGTCCTGACCCTGAGACTTTGGCTTGACTCGGCACGCGGATTCAGCCCAAAGTCCATAGCTGAATTTGTCGCACATTTGAGTTCAGAGTCCCTGGATGAATTCAGTGCACAGTCCCAGCCCTGAGACTCTGCTGAATTCAGTGGACAGTTTGGGCCCACAGACACTAGCTGAGCTCAGTGCTCAGTTTGGGCCCAGAATCCCTGGCTGAACTTGTCAAACGGTGCAGGCTCTGAGACTCTGGCTGAGCTCAGTGCACGGTTTGGGCCCAGAGTCTCTAGCTGAGCTTGGCAGGCAGTTTGGGTCCAGAGACTCTAGCTGAGTTCGGCATGGAGTCTGAGTCCTGACACTCTAGCTGAAATTGGCAAGCTAAGTGTGCTGCTTGGGCCTGAGACCCTGGTTAGACTCAGTGCTAACTGGACTAAGTGCGTGGATTAGGCCCAGTGACCCGTCTGGGTCCAGAGACCAGTTTGGGCCCAAAGAGCCATTTCAGTCCAGAGTTGCAAACTGGACTTAGTAGGTATGTGGTTTGGGCCCAGCAACACTAACCTGGACTCTGTGAGTGGTCTGGGTCCTGAAATGCTACTGGGAACCACAAACCAGAGGAGCATCCAAGCTTCAGGACTAAGGAAATCTCAGGGCCACAGGGAGTAGAGCAGTCAGTAGACACCTTCTGTCTGACCTGCTTCAGTCCCTGGAGAGATCCAGTGCTACAAGGAGACCCAGAAGGCTGTGGACACTTTGGCCTGACCCAACACACATTCAGAGACCCAGGATGATTACAGGACCCACAGTACAGGAGAGCTGGGGATCACTGGCTGTGAGAGACCCACAGTACAGAGCTAGCCTCCTGTCATCCAGGCCACTGAAACATCAAAGCTTCCAGCCTAGGGAAATCATGAGAAAACAGGAGAATCTATCCCCAGGCTCCCTCTACCCAACTCCAGAAACTACCTGCCAAAAATAGAGACAACAAGATGCCTAAAGGACAGCATAAAACCATACACATGCACAAGAAAGAAAAACAAATCAAAACAATATGGCCTCTCCAGATCCCAGCAATCTCAAAGAAAACAACCCAGAGAAGTCAAACACAATGGAAATAAAAGAAAATGACCACAAATCCTTAATAATGAGGATGAAAATGGAGGAAACAAATAAAATTTGTAATGAAATGCAGGAAGATACAGCCAAAGAGGTTGGAAGACATAAAAGAGGCCTGTAGAGAGGCACTGGAAAAAAATTCAGGAAAACACAAACAACAAGATGAAGGAAGTCAATAAATCTTTTTAATCTCTGAATGCCTATAAAGAGTCAATGGAAGAAACTCAGGAAAAAAATCAAATAAAAGAAATCAATAAAACAGTTCAAGATCTGAAGATGAAAATGGATTCAAGTATAAACACACAGACAGAAGAAAAACGGGAACATGAGAGCTCAGAGAGGAAGGTGAGCAACACAGAGGCAAGTCTTTCTAACAGATTCCTAGATGGAGAAAAGAATCTCAGGTTTAGAAGATAGAATCTTAGAACTAGTAGCAACCATTAAAGATAATGCTAAATCTGGAAAAATCTTGGCACAAATATCCAAGAAATTAAGGACATCATGAAAAGAAGAAATTTGAGGATAATAGGTACTGAGGAACGAGAAGATGCCAGACTCCAAGGCCCAGAAAATATTCTCAACAAATTCATAGAAGAAAACTTCCCCAATCTGAAGAAAGAGAGGCTTATAAACATAAAAGAGGCCAACAGAACACCAAAATAGGATAGACCAGAAAAGGAAATCTTCCTGTCACATAATAACCAAACACAAAATATACAAAATAAAGTAAAAGTATTAAAAGCTGCAAGGGAGAAGGGCCACATAACATTTAAGGGCAAACCTATCAGAATTACACACGACTTCTCAGCAGAGACCATAAAAGACAGAAGGGCCTGGACAGAAGTTCAGCAAACCCTAAAATGGAAAGCCCCCAAGGACCGCACCCTAAGATGGTGCCTGGCCTGTCGCCAGAGCTGCTTGTCAAAAAGAAACAGGTCTTTATTTGGATATAGCCCACTGCCTGCAGTAGTTCCGCCTTCGTGGACCTATGAGGATATGAGACGTGGTGTGAATGGATTGGATGATAGTATGCCTTATTAGTGTGTGTCAGGTGTGGTTTGGGGGAGTTGCTTGCACGAAGAGCTTGAATAAACTGCTTGGAGAAGAACTGGTGGTTGCATCTTTCTTGCTGGCCAAGTGAGGCACGACAAGTGGTGGCCCGTACGGGGACCTCACTGTCCACTCCCCCACCGTCAAGTTCAGAACTCCAAGTGGTCAAGGATCGCCAGCGGGTAAGTTCCCGGTAAGTGGAGCTTACGACCCCTGGAAAAAGGGGAAGGTCTCTGGAAGGGAGCTAATCCTTAGGTCTTCAGAAGGGAGCTAATTCTCAATGTTTCTCGGGAGGAGGAAAAGTGAAAGTATGGTTGCGTCGCCTTCTCACCTGGTTTTCACTGCCCTCAGAGAACTGCTGAAATCAAAGGGACTTAAGCTTAAAAGTAAAACCTTAGAAACCTTCTTGACTGAATGTGATATAGTGGCCCCTTGGTTCACAGTGTCCGGCCATCTTTCCCTCTCGAGCTGGAATAAGCTAGGTAAGGATTTGAATTTTGCCTGGGAACAAGGAGACTTAAAAGCTGGGGTGAGGCCAATGTGGAAGTTGGTCCATAGTTGCTTGTCAGGCACTAGGTGCTGTCGGGCAGTAGAAGCTGGAAATCAAGCTCTTGAACAGGTGAAGGAAGAAAGATCTCAAAAATCAGATAAAGGAAACCAGCTTAGTGAAGAATCTAGCTTGGAGGATGATATTAAGGAACTAGTAGCCAAGATGGAGGGGACTGGACTATATCTGGATTTGTCTACGTATAGAAAGGAGATGCCAGATAAGGGGGAACCATTGGGCAAGTGAAAAAGACCAAGAACATATAAAAGCAGATATATCAGAATTATTCCCAACTTCTCAATAGAGATGCTGAAACTTAAAAGGGTCAGGGAAGATATATTGCAGACTCTAAGAGACTACTAATGTTAGCCTAACAACACTTTTAATCATGATATATGAAGAAAACAAATATTCCATGATAAAAATTTAAACCATATTTAGTTGCAAATCTAGCCCTACAGATGGTACTAGAAGGAAAACCCCAACATAAGGATGTTAACTATTTCAGGGAAAACAATGGAAATAAATAACCCACACCAGCAATTCCAAAAGAAGAAAATCATCCCCCACCAAACACACACAAATACTATCACCATCAACATCAAAATAACAGTAATTAGCAATCATTAGTAAATAATATATCTCAATATCAATAGACTCACTTTCCCCAACAAAAACAAACAGGGTAATAACATATATGTGAAAACAGGAACCATCATTTTCCTTCACACAAGAAACACAACTTAGCAACAATGTAGACATTACCTCATATTAAAAGGCTGAGAAAAGGTTTCTGACCAAACAGAAACAAGAAAGAAACTGCAGTAGCTATTCTAATATCTAATAGAATAGACTTTCAATAAGAATATGAGATATGGAAGGACACTTGATACTCATCAAAGAAAAAATCTACCATGATGACATAAGTATTTCTAATATTTATGGCCCAATGCAAAGTCACCCATAATCATAAAAGAAATATTACTGAAGCTTAAATCATACAACAGGCTCAACAATGAACAGATCATCAAAAGAGAAACTACACAGAGGAAAAGTGAAGTAAAGAAATGCCATGAAACAAGTTTATGTAGCATATCTATAGAATCTTTCACCCAAACATAACAGAATATCCTTTTCAGAATATCACAGAGCCTTATCCAAAATTGACCACATAATCAGTCACAGTGCATGCCTCTACAGATACAAAAATATTGAAATAACTATTTGTATTTTATCAGACAAACATGGATAAAAGCTGAACTTCAACAAAAACACAAACAAATGAAAGTCTAAACATTTCCTAGTCAATGACCACTGAGTCAGAGAAGAAATAAAGAAATTAAAAACATCTTAAAATTCAATGAAAATGAAGGCACAATATGCATATGCTTATCAGACACAATGAAAGCAGTGCTAAGATGAAAGCTCATAGTGTTAAGTGACTTCATAAAGAAATGAAGAAATCTTATACTAGGAATTTATAAGCACTTCTGAATGTTCTAGAACAAAAAGAGTGAAAAACACCAAAAAGGAGTAGACAACAAGAAATATTCAAATTCTGGGTTGAAATCAATAAATTAGAAACAAATAGAATAATACAAAGAATCAACAAAATCAAGAGCTGGTTCTTTGATAAAATTAACAAAATAGGCAAACATTTAGCCAAATTAACTAAAAGGCAGAGACACATTATCCAAATCAACAAAATCAGAAATTAGAAGGGGGACATTACAACAGACACTGAGAAAATCCAAAGAATCGGGTCTTACTTTAAAAAATTGCATGCCAAAAAATTGGAAAATCTAATGGCAAAGGACAATTTTCATTATAGATACCATTTATCAAAGTTAAATCAAGATCAAGTAAATAATTTTAATAGACCTACAATTCCTAAGGAAATAAAAGCAGTCATGTAAAGTTTCACACCCCCTCAAAAAAAAGGCAGAATTTTTTCTGACTTTCAATATTCCTCAAAATATTAACCAAAATGGAAATAGAAGAAACATTGCCAGACTCATTCTATGAAGCCAATAGTTACCCTGATACCATATCCACTCAAACTCAACCAAAAGTGAGACACAAATATAGTAAACAAAATACTCATAAACTGAAACCAAGAAACATCAACTATGATCAAGATGGCTTTACCTCAGGGATGCAGGCGTGGTACAACATATAAAAATTCACCAATGTAATCCAGCATATAAACAAAAAATATACAAACACATGGTCATCTCAATATTTACTGAAAATTACTTTGGCAAATCCAGCACTCTTTGATGACAGATCTGGGATACAAGGCACATACTTAATTATAATAAAGGTAATATACAACAAACCTATAGTCAACATCAAATTAAATGGACAGAAACTTAAAGCAATTGCACAAAAATCAGGGACAAGACAAGATTTCCCACTGTTGCCATATCTATTCAATATAAAACTTAAAATTTCTAGCTAGAGCAATAAGACAACTAAAGGATATCAGGTTGAAGCAACTTGAACAGGAAGGAGTCAAAGTATCACAGATTACATAATTCTATCTTTAAGGGACCCCAAACATTCTATCAGAGAACTCCTATAGCTGATAAACAACTTCAGCAATGTGGCTGGTTACCAAATTAACTTAAAAAAAATCTGTAGACCTCCTTTATACAAGTGATAAATGGGCTGCCAATGAAACTAGGGAAACAGTACCCTTCACAATAGCTGCAAAGAATAAGAAAAAATATCATAGTGTAGCTGTAACCAAGCAAGTGAAAGATTTGTATGATAAGAATGTCAAGTCTTTGAAGAAATAAATTGAAAAAGATATCAGAAGTTGGATGATCTCCCATACTCATGGATGTTAGGATTAATATGGTCAAAATGGCCATCTTACCAAAAGCAATCTACAGGTACAAAGCAATTGCCATAAAAATTTCAACACAGTTCTCTATAGAACTTGAAAGAGCAATGCTAAACTTCCTGTAGAAACATAAAAAAACCTTGGAATAGTAAACAATCCTATGTAATAAAAAACTTCTGGCTGTATCACCCTCCCTGCTGTACTACAGAGCATTAGTAATAGCAAAAAGCACATGATTTTGTCATAAATAAGATGAGTAGATCAGTGAATAAAATTGAAGGTCTAGACATTAACTTACACATCTATGGACACATGATATTTGACAATGAACCCAAAACCATAAAATCAAAAAGGAAGCTACTTCAACAAATGGTGCTGGTCCAACTGGATGTATGCATGTAGAACAATGGAAATAGATCCATATTTATCACCCTGCACAAAACTCAAGTATAAATGGGTCAAAAGCTTCAATACTTTTAATGGACACATTAAATCTAATAAAAGAGAAAGTGAGGAGTAGCCTTAAACACAGGTATCAGAGACTACTTCATGAAAAAAACATCACTATCTCAGGCTCTAGGATAAAAAATAATGAGACCTCAAAATACTGGAGAATTTCTGCTAAGCAAAAGGACGCTGTTCATATGACACAGCTGCAGCCAATCTAGTGGGAAACGATCTTCACCAACCCTACATTCTACTGAGGGCTAATATTCAAAATACATAAAGAATTCAAGAAACTAAACAGTAAGAGTCAAATAACCCAATTAATATGGATACAGTGCTAAGCGGAGTATTTTCAACACAGAAATATCTAATGGCCAAGAAACACTTAAATGTTCAATGTCCTTAGTCATCTGGGAAATGCAAATAAAAATGAATTTGATATTCTTTTTTTCTCCTTTTATTTTATTAATTTATTCATATTACATCTCAATGGTTATCTTTCCCCTTGTCTCCTCCCATTCCTCCCTCCCTCCCATTTTTCCCCTTACTCCCCTTCCCTATGACTGTAACTGAGGGGGACTTCCTCCCCCTGTATATGCTCATAGGGTATCAAGTCTCTTCTTGGTAACCTGCTATCCTTCCTCTGAGTGCCACCAGGTCTTCCCATTCAGGGGACATGGTCAAATATGAGGTATCAGAGTATGAGATTCTATCTTATACCCATAAGAATGGCTAAGACCAAAATCTCAAGTGATATCACATTCTGGCAAGAATGTGGAGCAAGAGGTCCATTCCCTCATTGCTGGTGGCAGTGCAAACATATACAACCACCTTAGAAATCAACTGATGATATCTCAGAAGATTGAGAATAGTTCTACATAAAGACCAAGCCAAACCACTCCTGGGGACATAACCAAAAATACTCCACTATACTACAAGGACACTTGCTCAACTATGTTCATAGCAGCTTTATTTCTAAGAGCCAGAAACCAGAAACAACCTTGATGGCACTTGGATGAAGAATGGATAAAGAAAATGGGATACATTTATACAACAGAATACTATTCAGGTATTAAAAACAAAGACATCAGAGAATGTCTGGGAAAGTAAATGAAACTAGCAAACACATCCTGAGTGAAGTAACTCTGACCCAGGAAGACAAGTATGGTTTGTCCTCACTTATAAGTGGCTATTAGCCATAAACTATGGATAAACCTGCTTTAATCCACAGATACAGAGTAGTGAAATAACAAGGAGTGCACAAGGAACAAAGCTTGAATCTCACCCAAAAGAGGAAGTAAAACACGCTTCTGAACTAGGTAGACCAAGGAAACTGGGTGAAAGAAGTGGTTGGAGCATAAAGGGGTGTTGTTAATGGTAAAGTGATAGAATATGGAATAGAGTGGAGCACCAGGAGACAGTAAGCAAATCTGATGGTGGTGGGCATCTCCGTGACATGGGAGCCTCCAGGGAGTCTTTGCAGGCACCCTAACTAACTCAGTTCCTAGTCACCACATCATGTAGCAAAGTGCGACTTCCAGTGGAGGAATCGAAACACCAACCTACCCATAAAACCTTAGACACAAAATTTGTCTTGCCTATAAAAATGTAGAGATAAAGGTAGAGTAGTGATTGAGAGAATGTCAAACCAGTGACTGGTTCAACCAAAGACACATATCATGGGAGAGAGCAACTTCTGACACTATTAATGATACTCTGCTATGCTTGTGGACTGGAGCCTATCATAACTGTCCTTTGAGGGCCTTCATCTAGCAGCTGATGGAGACAGATACAGAGACCCACAGACAAACAATGATTCCAGCTCAGGGGGTTTTGTAGAAAAGTGGGAGGAAGAATTGAGGAAGCTGGAGTGGTCAAGGACACCATAAGAAGACATAGATTATCAACTAACCTTGGCCTGTAGGGGCTCACAGAATCTGAATCACCAACCAAGAACATGCATCTTTTAGGGGGAGCATGCACCCCCTAATCATATATAGCTGATGTGCAGCTTGATAGCCATATGTGTCCCCTAACAATGGGAGAAGTACTTTTCCATGCCTTTGGATCTCTTTTCCCTAGCTGTGATGTCTTATCTGGCCTCAGTGGGAGAAGATGTGCTTAGTGTTGCTGTGATCTGATGTACAAAGTGGGTTGGTACCCAAGGCGCCTCCCTGTGTCTAAAAAAAAAAAGGAAAAGGGGAAATAGTGGGAGAGGTTGGACTGGAAGGAGATGATGAACAGGGCTGGGTTCAGGCTGTAAAATGATTTTATAAGTAAATAAATAAATAATAAAGAAAAACAAACTTTAGAGACTGTAGTCTCCAAAGCACACAACATACATAAAAATAATACTACCTTCTACTTCCAGATTGTAAACAGCTGTAATTCACTGGACACTATAAAATGTACAGAGACAATTCTGACTCCATGTTGGGGAATATATATCAGACTGAACACCCCATAGTAATATAAAAATAGGTACCTGAGAAGATAAAATAATTCGAAGTAACTTAATTGAATCATGAATATGCATTCTATACTATTAAAGGCATGAAGAAATATCCAGTACCCCCAAACTAAGAGTCATAAAGTCTATCTCAAATCAAATTTACAGAAAAATGGGACAGAAGATCAGAAAAATGTGACAAGAAGGAAATACCAGTCATTAGAAAATATTAATTTGTGTATCTTTTGTCAATTGTTTCTCTCATATATGTTAAATTTTTCTATAAACAAGATATGCATACATATTATATATTTAAATAATATGTATAGTGTGTGTATGTTTGTGTGTGTGTGTGTGTGTAGTAAATCTATGAATGTTGATTAGGATAGGTTGGAACCAAATAAAATGACATGCAGGTCGAGTTTAAGAATTTTCTGTGATTATTAGTACATAACCTTCATGAAAAATGATATACAGATGGCAAATATGCAAATGAAAAGATGTTCAACACTATTAGTGATTGGAAAATTGATCACTGAAACCAATATGAAATATCAGTATGCAAGTATAAAGATGACTTAAATTTAAAAATTGGCTATAAAAGTATTGGCAAGGTTGTAGGGGAACTAAGGTTGATTCCCTGCCATCGGGACTATGAATTGCTGCAACCACTCTAGAAAACAACCATCATTTTCCTGATGTCTAATAAACTCCTGGCACATAACAAGGCTATTCTTCTCCTAAACACACATTTGAGAAATAGCAAAGCATGCTTTCAACCAAAAATTAATCCATAATTTTTTTTATATATTTGTAACTAACACAATCTAGTCATAACCTAATGTATAAAATAATACTACTTAGTAATATAAAAATGAACTACTAAAATGGAATTCAATATTTTGAATGTTAAATTAATCAGATTTACTAAAAACATCACATACAAATATATAAATTGTGTTTATGCATATAAAATTTTTTTTTTTTTTTTTTTTTTTTTTTTTATTTTTTTTTTTTTTTTTTATTAATTTATTCTTGTTACATCTCAATGTTTATCCCATCCCTTGTATCCTCCCATTCCTCCCCCCCCATTTTCCCATTATTCCCCTCCCCTATGACTGTTCCTGAGGGGGATTACGTCCCCCTATATATTCTCATAGGGTATCAAGTCTCTTCTTGGCTACTTGCTGTCCTTCCTCTGAGTGCCACCAGGTCTCCCCCTCCAGGGGACATGGTCAAATGTGAGGCACCAGAGTATGTGAGAAAGTCGTATCACACTCTCCACTCAACTGTGGAGAATATTCTGACCATTGGCTAGATCTGGGAAGGGGTTTAAAGTTTACCTCCTGTATTGTCCTTGGCTGGTGCCTGGCTAAGATCAAAAATGCATATAAAATTTTTAAAAATGCAAACTGTAAGGGAAATAAGTATAAGGCTGTGATTGCCTCTAAAGTGGGAAGGAAATTAAATGGAAAATGGCAAAAATGTATTTTTGAGGATAAATATATGCATTATCTTGAGTGTGGTAAGATTTTTATCACATGGATTTTTAAACCTGATCTTAAATTATATACTCCAAATATGTATTGTTTATTATTTCTTAACCAGAAGTCAAGAATGGTTTTACCTCCCAACATGCTGGACTTCTGAACAAAATGTTTACAATCTTTTTAAATTAAAATGCATTAGTGAAGTTTTTAAAGCCTTGTTTACTGTTTTTTATTGAGAAAATAATGTTGAAACAGATTTGATGAATGGTTTCAGGATGACCTTTTAAGTGAATACCTCAAGAATTTTGGAAATGTCGTGTTCAGTCAAGTTTCACAACTTGTGAATACTTTCTTCCTTAAGTCCTTTGTATGTGTTTTCCTTATAAAATCACTTATCCTTGTAATGTTCATTTCCAAGAGTAAAACTAACAGACATACACTACACACATGCATGCATGTATACAAGCACAGGAACACACACACACACACACACACACACATACCTTCATTTATTCAGTTTAACATACCAGGATTCAATATTATTTCCTCTAGGATTCAATATTATCATTGTCTATAACCTTGAAACTTACACTTACTGGCAGCCATTTTTCTTTTGAAGAAGAATATTTTAGTCTAAATATTAAGCTATCCCTTATATTTGATAAGACATTTTCAGTGATAAATGAGATTGTGATTGTTGCTTTCAAGATCAACTAGGTGACTATTTTATTGATTGCTCAATTAATAGAATCAGCTTGATGATCACCTTGCTCTTCACGAGGGTCCCAGGACAATTAGAGCAGGCCACCTCTGACAAAGACACTGTTACCTCAATTGGATCAATTTTCTTCTGTATTGTTTGGCCTCAGCAGAAGAGGATGCACTGAGTCCTGTTGCAACTTGATGTGAGGAGTCAACTTGAAGTACTAAGGTGGGTCAGAGAAGGGGGGCTCCCCTTTTCTGAGGGGAACAGGAGAGCAGAAAAGTGGAAGAGGGAATGAGGGTGGGACGGGGGAGTAGGAGGAAGGGAGCTGTGACTGGGATGTAAAATGAATGAATGAATGAATAAATACATAAATAAGAATCAGTTCACTGTTTAATCATTTCATTTTATTTCAAAGACCATTTTATTATAAAAACATCTACAATTTTTACTGAATGTTTCATAGATAAGAATGTCCATTTTACATGACTTAGTAACATGACTAAATATATCACCGTGATGAACAAAAAATGCATACACTTCAACATTTAGGGTAATTTATTTTACCACATGACTAATTCAAATTTCCTGAGTAGACCTTTTGATTAATGATGAATTATTTCGAGGATTAATTATATTCTTTTCTTCTTTTCAGTTTGCAGATATTAACTTTACTTTTGTTCACACAGAGACATACATTTCATGGATATAATTTATAAAATTTGACATAGTGCTTTTTTCATTTCCTGTCTAAGAAAGTTTATTAAATAAAGTAATCCATCCAGAAAATAACACATACCATCTTTTGTATTTTGTAAAAACGGTTTTAATGCTAAACTCTGAGCAGAGAGCATATTTGCATTTAAATTTAATAAGAGCAACTTCAAAGATATACAAATTTTCTTTGCATATGTTATAACTAAAAGAATTTATGTATTTAGTTAACAGATATTGAAATTAATTGTAAATTTGCCCTGAGGGAATTTATCTTTTCATGCTTTCTGTAGGAACAATTTATGTTTTGAGATTAAGCATTAAAAAAGTGAGAGAAAACTAAAAAGAACATATGCTTCAATTATCTGATTCATGGGTAGGACACAAATATATCTCAACCTAGTAATTTTGTGTTTTCTTCATTCTCCCCCTTTTAATAGCTTTATTTCTGTACCTTAGCATAAGCTCTTTCTGTATTTTTAAAATTAAAAGGATATAGTCACCTTGATTTTACTTAATGATGTGTGGTATTTTATGCTCCATAAGCTTTTTTGTTAGCATTTCAGTAAATAATTAAAATAATATTCAGTGTATTATCTCTCTCTTCCATTTTCTTTAAATTAGATTATTTTATCACACATACTATTCTAATATTGTAATTATAGTTTCCACTCCCTCTTCTACTTCCAGTTGTTCCTCATCTCTCCGCACACCCAGATCCACTTTCTTTCTATCATTAAAAAAATATCAACCTTCTAAGAGATAACAGCAATACTTAACAAAATAGAATATAATAAGATAAAACAAAACTCATTATATCAAACCTGGAAAAAAAAAGCCAACACAATGAAAAGTCCAAGGAAAGGCAGAAAAAGTCTCTTCAAAATAATGTGTGTATGCGTGTGTGTGTGTGTGTGTGTGTGTGTGTGTGTGTGTGTGTGCGCACACAGAGGATCTAGTCCAAACCTGTGTTGTCTATGTGGCTGCTGTTTCAATCTCTTTGAGTTCACACAATCTTTTCTCAACTGACTTGCAGGGGTTTGTTTGCCGTCTAACACCACTGTCTCTTACACTCTTTCTACCCCTACTTTTATGGGATCCCTGAGTTCTGAGTGCAGCGATTCGATGGAGACATACCATTTAGAGCTGTGTATTATAATCTCTCACTAAGTCTAGACAATGCATGGCTTGAGGATCTCTATATCAGTTCCCTTCTAATGCAGAAGTGTTTCTAGTAATACTATTTAAAATACACCCAACCAGCATATTTCCAGTACTTTATGAATAGTTCAATTTCTATTCGTTATCAATAATTTTGTGCTGACCAACAATTGTCTCTAAAACAAATTATGGAAAGATGCAAATACTATGGACTATTTGCTGGTACTTTATCATATAAAGAGTTAAAAGGCTTTTAGTTACTATTTATTTATTAAAAATTTAATAGAATATAATACCGAGTGAATTTTATTTTACACAAATAATATTCTTTAAATCATAAAACAGAAAACAGAACACTGTTGGCCTCTTTTCCTAGAATCATGTCATACTTTTTCATTATTTTGATTTAAAATAATTCCATGATGCTAGAATTACTCTGAATCTTATTACTCCTGTATTAGTTCATCATTAGATTTATCCATTTAGATTTCTGAAGGGATTTTTAGTCTCAGTGGACATAGCTTAGAAATTACCATCAATTCAGGACTGGTCATTAATCTCTATAAGGATTGCATCTTATGTTGGCACTAAATTAGGCAAACTGAAGTATGTTGAAAGTGCAGAAAAGCATTCTATTGGTGATGAGTTATCTTAAGAGAAACAAAACGGCTTAGGCCTTTAATCCCAGGTGTTGGGAGGGAAAAACATGTGGATCTCTGAATTTGAGGCCATCCTAGTCTATAAAAAGAGTTCTAGGACAGTCAGGGCTGTTACAGCAAATTTGTGTCTCTAAAAACAACAACAACAACAAAATAATAGCAAGAACAACAAAATGGAGAGTTGAGGTGATTTTCTAGAAGATGAAATATTAGGTAGTTGAGAAAAAAGATAATGTAGGAGAGCAGATGAGACACCTAAATATTGTCTAACGAAGATTCAGACATGGATCCCATGAAGGAACAACACCTAAACCTCAAGATGAACTGGATGGTGCAACATAGGAGTAATCCTGCTTTACACTTAAAACCTTGTATTTAATTGGTAGAGTAATATAGACATGTCTATCTTAGCTTGAGAAGTTGGAATATGAGAAAAATTGGTCACCATTAAGGCTGTCCTAAGCCAGTACCTTTTGAATTCCTATCCTGAAACATCAAATAATAAAATTTATGGACCACAGAAGGTGGGGATTTTTTTCAAATAAGCCCATAAAATATCTATAGGAAGGAGATTAAGATAGAGATATTGAACCTGAGGTAGACAAGCAACATATAACTAAAAGGGGATGAGGGTAATTTAGAGGAAGTGCAAGGAAGAACAGAATACAGAAAATGTATAAATAAGCTCTACAAAGGACCCATAAGGAAGGGAAAAAAAGGGAGGAAAAGGGAAAATTTGTTCCATTATTAGTTAGGACAGATACAATATAACCACCACAAAGTCTGTAACAACTGTAGAAGGTGTTTTCATGTCTATGCTAGTGGTAGAGTACAGTTATGGAAAAGAAAATTATATTATTTCATCAAATAAATCATTACTTTCTCAACTCTTTACCATCTAAGTTGCAACAACATTTTTGAATATTGATCTCTTGCTTAGCCATCCCAGCTCATGAGCTGATTAGCTCACTTTATTGTGTGATAGCTGGGTGAAGAGAGAAATGTTTTATAAAAACAACATTAATACTTCCTTTCCTATGGCTATGGAATTTCATGCTTTCTACCAAAGCACGTTTCTTAAAATAACATACACCTTCATACATGCACTTAAGAAGGTAGGCTTTTTTGGCTTGCTATACATAGCATTCTAATGGATGAATATTTTTATACATAGATGTGTGCCATTCTGTGTTTATATCCTATAAGCTTTGCTTCTCTGACTTAATCCATATGGTTATACCTGTTAAATGTGAAAGTAATCTCTGTGCTTCCTTTACCTTCTAGTCACTGAGAGTAGAGCCAAAAAAACTATAAATGTAGCCTTAAGATGAACTAAAGATGAATGAAACTATACTTCTAATACATACCATATTTTAATTCACTCACCCTGGACTATGTACTTAATTGTACACATATATAGAAGAAATGCTTGCTGGTGATATTATGAGCAACTAGAACATTTTCTAAAACACAAAATCTTGTTTTTACCATTGCTACAGGGATATGCTTCTATTGAATAAAAATGGCATTTCAGGAAGGGTTTGAACACTCATACATACATTTAGTGAAATGGACCATAAAGATTTGAATCAAGGTGACATTATCTGAGATGCCAAGTGTCTGACATGCAGATATGCTCAATTTATCCCTTCAGAACTACTTGTCATTGTGTTTTTAAATAGGAAGCTGGAGTTTTGAAAAATTAAAAAGCAAAGGTTTCTCAAGAAACCATACTCAGAAAGGGATGCATAATCCTAAATGATCAACTGTTTAAGAAAGCTGGTAATCATTCTGGGTAGGTTCAAAACCTGTCCCTGCTATTGACACACAAGTGAAACAAAGTCTATTACAATTTCATCTCTTTTACCTCAGAATGAAGTACTAACTTTTAATTAGAAAATTATGATTTTTATACATTGTTTTTCCTTCTAAAGATATGAGAAATAAGGGTGTATGTTCACTTTTTATAGATATACTTATTGCTACATGGAAATATTTCATGATAAATGTCAAATTTTCAATGGATGTGGTAAAATTACTCTAAGAACTGGTACATAAACACATTTAATATAATTGGCTAGTAACATGAATTGCCTTATGGAGCCATAGTAATTTTGTTTTCTTTGCTTTACTGAATGCAAAACTGTGAACTGTGAACTCTGGTTTAGAATGTCTTTTACCTAGAAACTATTCAACTTCACTAATGCTATACCTTTGGAACTGTTTTAAATAAACTCAAGTTTCTTATTTAACTTTACCCCTTAAGATTATATGAAAACTTGGTGATGGTAAACACCTTTAATCCCAGCAATCAGGAAGGCAGAGGCAGGAAGATCTCTATGGGTTTGAGGCCAGTCTGGCCTACAGAGTGAGCTTCATAACATCTAAGACTATAAGAGGAACCATTTCTCAAAAAAAATGTAATGCAAATATATCCTTAATATATTCACTCTTGATGAAGTAAGAAAACTATATTACACAATTTTTAAAATTTCACCCACAGTTATTTATTATTTTGCATTGTTTTCTATACTAATATTCATCTTTATTAATATGTAATTTAATGTTACTCTTAATGAAAAACATTCCTGGTTAGCTCATGTGGCCTTTATTTGACAATTATACATCTAGAGTATAGTCTTCTGCTTTATTCAGTGTTGTGTGATGTATGTATTCTATTAGAATTCAATTTTATACTGCCCATGTGTATTTCACTTATTCAGACCTTGCTCCATTGTAACCTCAATTACATAGTGACAGTTACAAAATGTGTAATTTAAGTTTTTTTTTAAAGTAGATCATTATATGTTAAAGTGATAGTTTCAGTCTATAGCATACAAAATATAGCAAATAATCACTTAAAGATACTTGCTTGTTATGATTCTTACTTTTTGCATTTGAAATATCACATATAAGTGAGGTATTTTCTTATACTCATTTTTTAGAATTTTAATATTTTTATTAGTTTCACAATAAACTAAAATATACAACAAAATAAAAGGAATTGTTATTGAATAGCACCTACTTATACCATGAAGTTCTGCATGGATTGTCCTGGATATGCTGCTAAGGAATTGTATGATATAACATGAATGCATTTGTCTTACAGATATCTCAATTCATTGACCATTATCTAAAATGTAGTCTGTACATCAAATACTTATTAAGTACTAACTACATAATTTATTAGTTAAAATGGATAGAGCTCTTTCTTTTGCCTATAAGCTTCTGACCACATGATATCCTACTGTCCATGCTTTCAAAGTATGAATCATATGAGATCTCAGTACATTCCCAATTGTTCAAATGAGGAGCACTAGAGTATTCTTTTTCTCCTAGGTTAGCGATTTTCTTCATTTAACCACTAATTTCATAAATGCAAGTTGTTAACTCTCTTTAACATATCTACCCAGCTGTATATTTTCCCATGTATCTGTTGATGCATATTTCTTTGAGCCTACTGTGCAACAAAAATTGATTATATGAGTGGCTTCCTTGTAGAACTGTTAATAAGCATGAGAATTAAAACCATCATAGAACGTCTTCAAGGCTTTACATTATAACTAGTTAGCAATCTTTTTGTTACTTTTGACTTTCTTTTTTCCCTTTTTTATTAATTAATTCAGATTACATCTCCATTTTTATCTTCTTGTGTGTCTCCTTCCATTCCTCCCTCCCTCCCTCTTTCACCGTATACCCATCCCCTAGGTATGTGACAAAAGGGGACCTCCCCCTCCACCATATGGTCACAGCCTATCAAGTCTCATTTTGGTAACCTTCCTATTCTTTTTCTGAGTGCTATCAGGCTTCCCCACCAAGGGGAAGTGGTCAAATATGGGGCACCAGAGTTCATGTCCGAGTCAGTACTTGCTTTCAACATGACTGTGGATAATGTCCTGTTCCTTGGATAGAACTGAGTAGGAGTTCAATATTTACTGCATGTATTCTTTTTTGTTGGTGCAGTAGCTTGATAGACCCCACTGAGTCCAGATCTGCCCATCATGATGTTCTTCTTGTAGGTTTATAGGACCCTCTGGATCCTTCTATGTTCCTATTCTACTGTACTTCTTTCACTGAGAGTCCCAATAGGAGGTCCCTGCATCTATCCCCATCTCCTGGTAAGTGAAGACTTTCAAGGAACATCCAGTTTGGCCTAGTGTCCAATTATAAGGGACTATATACCATGTGAGTCTTTCTGAGTCTGGGTTAACTCACTCAATATTATCATTTCTAGTTCCATCCATTTGCCCACAATTTTCAGGATTTTCTTGTTTTTAATAGCTGAGTAGTATTCCATAGTGTAAATATACCACAGTTTCTTTATCCATTCTGTGACTGAGGGACATTTAGGTTTCTGCCCAACCCTGCTCAGGCAGCTGCTGTGGTCTGTGACTCATGGTAGCGTCTCTGGGCTCAGACCATGCTGCTGTGGCTGTGTTTTCTCATCTCAGACTCTGCAACTGTGGATGAATGATGTGCCCACAGACATCTGTGCCCCTGTGTTGCACCTGAGCTTTCTGTGGCCTGGTGTGGAGATGGGGCAGAGGCTTTGAGGACAAGTCCACAGCTCAGAGTTCACAGCTTGCAGCTTGCAGGCAAGGTCTTGTCCATGCACTGGTGATAGGTTGCTGTCGGTAGTATCTGTGGCATCAGCCTACACTGATGTAGCTGGGCTCAAGGCCACTGTGGATGGGTGTCCCCAGTCTAAGACCCTGTGCTGTTGTGTCTGGGTGCCCTGCTCTAAGACCCTAACATTGTGGCTGAGTGTTCCTGGTCTCAGACCATGCAGTGGGTGGGGAATGTGCCCACAATATTCTGCTACCCCCCATGTGGCACCTGGGCTTTCTGTGGACTGGCGTGAAGCAGAGGCTTCTGAGAACAGATCCATTCATTTCTGGGAGATATCCCTAGGCCAGGAGCTCTGATGCTTCCCTGCCGGTATTTCAATAAAAAATAAGGAGTTTGAGATGCCAAGCAAGGCTACAGCTCACAGCTCACAACACACAGGCTGAGTCTTTTTCAGGCTCTGTAGACTGGTCTGCAATCCTCAGTGGGGTGCTGGATGATCAGGGGTCTGACTAACCTGCAGTCCACACTGTGTGGATCTCTCTCATCCAGTTATCCCCAGCTCCCACAGTCTGTGGCTCCCTGTAGTGGCTGTGGTCTCCTCCCTGCAGAAAAGACACCTCTGTTTTTGTTGCTGCCACCTGGGCTCTGCCTCACTTTTGCCTTTCAAGGAAAGAGAGAACGAACTAATTTTATAAGTAATTTTAGTTCAATAATTTAAAATATCTAGTCTCTTTTATTTTCTTAGGGTATTTTTGAGCTCATGCAAATATTTTATTTTTCTCTTGCCTTTCCTTCCTTTAATCAATCAATCAACTCTTTCCTCTTTTTCATATTAGTTGCAACTTTTTCTTTAGTTGTTGTTTTATTTTTGTTGTTGTTGTTGGTGGTGGTGGAGGTAATGATTGACTTTGTATGTTTTTGTGTGTGTGACTATTTCTAAAGACAAAAATTAAACTTCTATGAGAGTCTACAAAAAAAATTTCCAATCTCTCTAAATACATTTAAGATTCAATAGCATTTAGATAACATTTTTACTAATAACAAGTCTGGTGGCCCTATAATGTGATAATAAACAGATAAACAAATAACAACAAGACTGACATACAACAATAGAAATGTAACAGTCTGTTTTCAGAAAGCCAACGAAAAGTCATTTTTTTTTTGTACCTGTTATCCAGTGGCTCAAATATGAATAAATGACAACAGACATGAACAAAAATAAATGTTTTTTGACATTCATATGTGTGTACATATATATATGACTTATAGTACCTTTTCTCACATTAACATCATTTGACTCATTGGTATATTTACAGGAAAACTGTAACAAATTACAAAATACAATAATATATAGTACATGGATGAAGGATAGCTAAGTGGTATAGTCTGAAACATATTTTATCTTTACAGTAGTAATATGTGCCATTATTATAATGCTGGCATTGCAGAAATCAGGAAAATCTAAATAATTATGTGCTATATATTTCTTATTTCTCTCATTTTTTTTTGTCCTATAATTATGTTTTCAAAGTTGTCAAACTGGGGTTATGCTATGGAGTAAAGAAGGATAAAGTACTATCCAGTGCTTTTGTAAAACTTCCCATTCGGTACATCCTTTTCTAAGCATTTGTTGTCACTAAGTTCATGTTCACAACAGCCAATGAAGAAATGGTTACTATTCTCACTTTCTTTTCTTTCTTCTTTCTTTCTTTCTTTCTTTCTTTCTTCTTTCTTTCTTTCTTTCTGAGAACTTAAAATCATTCTATCCAACTAGATATGGACAACATACAGGCATCACAGAACCATTACAGTGATCTGTTGACGATTATTTCTACTGCACTTTGTAAAGCATTCATCAGTTACTCATATTATAAATGGAAGTGGCTCTTGAATCATGGAACATGATAAACTAAGAAATGCACTGTATGTTTTATGTTGAGGTAGTCTCTATTTAAATTTTTAGGTATTTCCTTTTTTAAAAATTTTTTACATATACATTTATACTATTACACATATATTCAATAAACTACCTACAGCAAGAAGTCTGAAAAAATCAGGAATTCTATAAATGTTACATTTTTAGTGTCTTGCTTTCTTATCTTGGTGAGTTTAAAATTATGAATGTAAATCAATATCTATCATATCTCATAATTATCAACTTAAAACATCTATCTAGAATTAAAAACATCTTAACAACTGAAAAACCAGCTTAATTGTAAAACTAAACTATTGGGTGATCAACCCCATCAGAGACATGAGAAAGAATAAAACGTAATTAACTGAATAAACTGGAAGTGCAGGTTAGAAGCTCCAAAATGAAAAAAAAAAAAAATAACAGAGACAATTTGCTGCAAGGACAGTCACCCAAAACTCTATAACATTGGAGCATCACCTTCAGTCTTTTGGTCCAATATATCTGACAGACATATTTGTGAGGCAGGAGCAATTGAGAACTTGTTTACCCTGTCTTGGCAGAGTTTGGCCATTAATTCTGCCTGCATCCATGCTTGCCCTTTTAAAGGCAGAATTCTTTCTATTGTAGAAATGAGTACATTTTGCCCATTGGCTCATTTGCCACATGTGAAGCCATCTCCATAAGGAGGTTCTTTGATGCTTATCATCCTCTAGGTGGTTGGCTGGGTGTTGCCAGGTGTTAACCTGACTCATTTTCAATGAATCTTTAAAATAATAAAAACCATTTCATATTTATTTATTTATGTATTTGGTTTTTCGATACAGGGTTTCTCTGTGTAGCCTTGGCTGTCCTGGACCTGCTTTGTAGACCAGGCTGGCCTCGAACTCATAGTGGTCCACCAGTCTCTGCCTTCCAAGTGCTGGAATTAAAGGCATGCACCACCACCACCCGGCTATAAAACCATTTTAAATGCCATATTCTGTATGTCTCTGGGGTTTTTTGAAGACCTTATCTCACTATTTTACCTTATCTTTCTGTAGAATCATATCTATCTGTTGCACATAAAAATAGGCTAATAATTAATATGACCATTATTTTTGATCAACTAAAAATTAACTTGTATAAGTTATATATCCTAAACAGCCTTGTATAATTGAGTTATATGGGTACAATACCACATATTAGAGTAGAAGTATATATAATGTGTGTGAAGAATAATCTTAAATTTGAATTCTATAGCACTGTATCTAAAATTAAACTTATTTTGCTTGTATATACAAAATTCTATACCAGTGAGTTAAAAATAGCCTTGTGAATGACAATTAAGGCATAATTTGAGGTGTAGATTTACTAATCTACTTTTTGTTCTATCTTCCCTATATTTTTCTATATCCCCCCTTCTTTCTTTTCAACTCCTATCTCCAAACAGAAGAATGAAAGATAGGAAATGCAAACCAAAACAACTCTGAGATTCCATCTTACACCCATCAGAATGGCTAAGAACAAAAACTCAAGCGACACCACATGCTGGCAAGGATGTGGGGTGAGAGGAACACTCCTTCATTGCTGGTGGGAATGCAAACTAGTACAGCCACTTTGGAAATCTATCTGGTGCTATATCTCAGAAAAATGGGAATAGGGCTTCTCAAGACCCAGCTATTCCACTCCTTGGAATATACCCAGAAGATGCTCCAGCACACAACAAGAAAATTTGCTCAACCATGTTCATAGCAGCCTTATTCATAATAGCCAGAACATGGAAACAGCCTAAGTGTCCCTCAGTAGAAGAGTGGATAAAGAAACTGTGGTACATATACACTATGGAATACTACTCAGCTATTAATAACAAGGAATTCCTGAAATTTGTGGATAAATGGATTGAGCTAGAAATGATCATAATGAGTGAGTTAACCCAGAAGCCTAATCAAATGGTATATACTCACTTATATCTGCATACTAGCCCAAGGGACATGTCCCACGAAAGCCTTCACTTACCAGGAAACTGGGACAGAGGGGAAGGCATCCTATTGGGACTCTAAATGAGAGACGCATGGGAGAATAGCAAAATAAAAGGATCCAGAGGGTCCTAGATATCTACAAGTAGAACAATATGATAGGCAGATTTGGGCCCAGGGGTCCCGCTCAAACTAAGGCACCAGCCAAGGACAATACAGGAGGTAAACTTTAAACCCCTTCCCAGATCTAGCCAATGGTCAGAATATTCTCCACAGTTGAGTGGAGAGTGTGATATGGCTTTCTCACGTACTATGGTGCCTCACATTTGACCATGTCCCCTGGAGGGAGAGACCTGGTGGCACTCAGAGGAAGGACAGCAGGTAGCCAAGAAGAGACTTGATACCCTATGAGAATATATAGGGGGAGGTAATCCCCCTCAGGAACAGTCATAGGGGAGGGGAATAATGGGAAAATGGGGGGGGGGAGGAATGGGAGGATACAAGGGATGGGATAAACATTGAGATGTAACAAGAATAAATTAAAAAAAAAAGAATAATGAAGCACTAAAAATAAAAAAAAAAAGTAACTCTAGAATATAAAGTTTACAAAACATATGAGGAGACTGCACATTCTTAAACATACATAATTTTAACCAGAAAAAAAGTATCTTTTATGAGTTGTGAAAATTTACACATGCTTAAATAGTCATCAAAGTTATGGCCAAAGCCTGACAAGCCAGCTTGGGTATATTTTCTCATTAACCTAAATTAAAATGCAATTGCATCTCAAACAGCCTTATAAGTCTTTGGATCCTGCCAAAATGCAGTTGGATCTCTCATCTACTGTTTCTGTAACCTCCACAGAGACAAGAAAATACTGTTATCAAATTTAAATTTTAGAAAATGTTGTTCTAAGATGACAGTGAATACATTATGATGATGCTAGAAGATAATCTTTATATTTGAGCATAGTCCACAACTACAGTATGAGTGTCCATATTGGCACAAACACCAGCTTTGAAGAATTAAAAAAATTTATTAAAGATTTTACATATGCATTTATATTATTACACATATATACAATAAATTACCTACCACAAGAAGAATCACAAAGTAATCAGGAAAAATATATATATATATGTTACATTCATAGTGTTTTGGTTATTTGTATTTGGCAGCCTTAAAGAAAATATCATTGCTGTTTTGGGTGAGTCTAAAATTTTGAATATAAGTCAATATCTATTATATATTATCATTATCAACTTAAAACATCTATCTTTACCTAAAAATATCTTAACCCCTAAACAAATAAGGTTAATTACAAAACTAAACTAATTGATCTTCAAGCCTACCAGAGACTTGAGAAGGCATATTATTGATTACCTGAGTATACAGGGAGTGCATGTTAGCAGATTCCCAAATGAGAAGATGACCAAGACAGTTTTCTGCCTGAACAGTATCATCTTCAGTCTTCTGGCATAATATATCTGACAGACAAGATTCATTTATTTTTAATAACTGAGTAGTATTCCATTATGTATATGTACCACAATTTCTTTATCCATCCTTCAGTTGAAGAATATCTAGGCCATTCCATGTTTCTGGCTATTATGAATAAAGCTGCTATGAACATAGTTGAGCAAATGTCCTTGCTGTATGTAGAGCATCTTTTGGGTGTATGTCCCGGAGTAGTATGGTTGAGTCTTGAGGGAGAATAACTCCCGATTCCCAGATAAAGTGCTAGACTGATTTTGAAAGTGGTTGTGCAAAGTGCACCCTCATCGGCAATGAAGGAGTCTTCCCCTTTCTCCACATCCTTACCAGCACATGCTGTCACTGGAGCTTTTGATCTTAGACATTCAGATAGGTGTAATGGAATCACAATATATCTGACAGACATATTTGTGAGGCAGGAATTATTGAGGACTTGCTTACCCTGTTTTGAGAGAGTTTTACCATCAACTCTGCCTATATCCAAACTTGGCCATTTTTAGTCAGAATTCTGTCTGTGGTAAAAAATGGGGACATTTTCCCCAGTGGCTGTTTGCTACATTTGAAGCCATCTCCATAAGGGTGTTCTTTGATGTCATCTTCTTCTTTGAGTTAGGCTGCGTGTTGCCAGAAGTTAATCTTGTCTCATGAAATTTCTACTGCATAATACATTTTCTATTTTATATCCATTCTGTTCAGGCAGAAAACTGTCTTGGTCATCTTCTCATTTGGGAATCTGCTAACATGCACTCCCTGTATACTCAGGTAATCAATAATATGCCTTCTCAAGTCTCTGGTAGGCTTGAAGATCAATTAGTTTTGCCATTGTTAAGAATATTTATTAAGATCTGAGATTAAAATATAGTTTATAATATATAAATACATATAATTTATATAAAAACTTCATATATATATAATATAGTTTATAGTTGTGAAGTCTGAAAAATCAGGAATATCTGTACACAAACGCATTGCATTTTGGTACAATCTGTAAATTAAGATAAAAGACTAGATATAATCTCCTCTACAACACTTTGGTTCTTTGATATTTGCTTATGTCTATGGTATGCTTCTTAAATGAAGTATAAAAGTTATTTTATTATGTTGTAAATTAGTTGAGCACCATTGACATTATTAATATACTCATGTTCTTAAAACATAGATTAGGAAAATATTTCAGGGAAACGAAATTAGAAACTGAAAGGGGTGAAAGATGTAAGTGCTCACTGCGGGTATCAGAAAGGAAAAACATAGGCATTATTTACCTCACCAAAAAACACTAAGCATTTTAGTGTTTTTCTTATTTTTACTTTATTAATTTATTCGTATTACATCTCAGTTGTTAGCCCATCCCTTGTAACCTCCAATTGCTCCCTCCATCATGCTTCCCCCCAACTCCCCTCCCTTATGTCTGTGACTGAGGGCAACCTCCTCCCCCTGTATATGCTCATAGGGTATCTAGTCTCCTCTTGATGACCTGTTATCCTTCCTCTGAGTGCCAACAGGCCTCCCCATCAAGGGGACATGGTCAGAAATGGGGCACCAGAGTTTGTATGAAAGACTGACCTCACTCTCCATTCAATGGTGGAGAATGTCCTGTCCACCGGCTAGGTCTGGGTAGGGGTTCGAAGTTTACTGCCTATATTTCCCTTGATTGATGCCATAGTTTGAGTAGGACCCCAGGACCTAGATCTGCCCATCATAATGTTCTTCTTGTAGGTTTCTAGGAACGTCTGGATCTTTCAATTTCCCCATTCTCTAATGCTTCTCTGCCCTAAAGTCCCAATAGGGTGTTCTCCACTCTAACCAACTTTCCTGGTAAGTAAAGTCTTTCATGGGACATACCTCTTGGGCTTGACATAAGTGAGTATATACCATTTGTCTCATTTTGCTTCTGGATGAACTCACTCATTATGATCATT
This sequence comes from Acomys russatus, assembly GCF_903995435.1. Lineage (NCBI taxonomy): Eukaryota > Metazoa > Chordata > Mammalia > Rodentia > Muridae > Acomys > Acomys russatus. The sequence continues at coordinate 40,160 of NW_026131961.1, forward strand.
ACTAGTTCAATCCTTTTGTCCACAAATTTCAGGAATTCTTTGTTTTTAATATCTGAATAGTATTCCATAGTGTAAATGTACCAAAGTTTCTTTATCCATTCTTCTACTGAGGGACACTTAGTCTTTTTCCATGTTCTGGTTCCATGTTCTGATTATTATGAATAAGGCAGCTTGAACATGGTTGAGCATATGTCCCTGTTGTGTGGTAGATCATTTTATGGGTATATTCCAAGGAGTGAAATAGCTTGGTCCTGAGGAAGCCCTATTCCCAGTTTTTCTGAGATAGTGCCAGATATATTTCCAAAGTGGTTGTACTAGTTTTGATTCCCACCAGCAATAAAAGAGTATTCTTCTCTCTCCACATCCTTTCCAGCATGTGGTGTCACTTGAATTTTTTATCTTTGCCATTCTGATGGGTGAAAGATGGAATCTCAGTGGTGTTTTGATTTGCATTTCTCTGATTACTAATGAGGTCGAACATTTCTTTAAGTGTTTCTCAGCCATTTGATATTCCTATGTTGAGAATTCTCTGCTTAGTTCTGAGCCCCATTTCTCAATTGGATTATTTGGTTTGGTGGTGTTTAATTTCTTGAGTTCTTTAAATATTTTGGATATTAGATCTTTGTCAGATGAAGGGTTGATAAGGATCTTTTTCCAGTCTGTAGACTGTCCCTTTGTTCTTTTGACAGTGTCTCTTGCCTTACAGAAGCTTCTCAGCCTCAAGAGGTCCTGTTTATTAATTGTTGACCTTAAGGCCTGGGCTGTTGGTGTTCTGTTCAGGAAGTTGTCTCCTGTGCCAATGTGTTCCATGCTCTTCCTCAATTTTTCTTCTAACCAATTTAATATCTCTGGTTTTATGTTGAGGTTTTTAAAATACTTAGACTTGAGTTTAGAACATGGTGAGAAATAGGGGTCTAATTGCATTTTTCTACATGTAGACATCTAGTAGGACCAGCACCATTTGTTGAAGATGCTATCCTTTTTCCATTGAGTAGATTTGGCTTCTTTGTCAAAAATCAAGAGACCAAATATGTGTGGATTCATCTATGGGTCTTCAATTTGAATCCATTGATACACCAGCCTATTGCTGTGCCAGTACCATGCTGTTTTAATTACTGTTGCTCTATAGTACAGCTTGAGATCGGCTATGGAGATTCCTCCAGAGGTTCTTTTATTGTATAGGATTGTTTTTGCTATTCTGGGCTTTCTGATTCTCCATATGAAGTTAAGAATTGATCTTTCAATATCTTCAAAATATTTTGCAGGTATTTTGATAGTAATTGCATTGAATCTATGAATTGCTTTTGGTAAGATGGCAATGTTTATTATGTTAATTCTCCCAATCCATGAACAAGGTAAACCCCTCCATCTTTTGGTGTCATCTTCAATCTCTTTCTTCAGAGATTTAAAGGTTTTTTTATTTTTTTTTATTTTTCAATTAAGGTATTCACTTGCTTGGTTAGAGTTACTCCTAGATGTTTTAGATTGCTTGTGACTTTTGTGAAGAGTATAGTTTTTCTAATTTCTTCCTCTGTATGTTTGTCATTTGTACATAGGAAAGCTACTGACTTTTTTGAGTTAATTTTGCATCCGGTCAATTTGCTGAAGATGTTTATCAGCTGTAAGAGTTCTCTGGTGGAATTTTGGGCATCACTTATCTACAATATCATATCATCTGCAAATAGGGATAATTTGACTTCCTCCTTTCCCATTTGAATCTCCTTGATCTCCTTTTGATGTCTTATTGCTCTGATTAGAACTTCAAGAGCTATTTTGAAGAGATATGAAGAGAGTGGGCAGCCTTGTCTGGTTCCATATTTTAGAGGTCATCCTTTGAGTACCCTTCCATTTAATTTGTCATTGGCCATTGGCTTGCTGTGTATAGCCTTTATTATGTTGAGGTATGTACCTTGTATCCCCGATCTCTCCAACACTATAAACATGATTGGGTGTTGGATTTTGTCAAATACTTTTTCTGCATCTAACTAGATGATCATGTGGTTTTTCTCTTTCAAGTTGTTTATATGGTAGATTACATTGATGGATTTCTGTATGTTAAGCCATTCCTGCATGCCTGGAATGAAGCCTACCTGGTCATGGTGAATGATGTCTTTGATATGTTATTGTATTTGTTTTGCGAGTATTTTATTGAGTATTATTGCATCGATGTTTATAAAAGAAATTTGTCTGAAGTTCTCTTTTTTTGTTGAGTCTTTGTGGGGTTTAGGTATCAATGTGACTATGGCTTCATAGAAAGAATTTGGTAATGTTCCATCCATTTCTATCTCTTGGAACAGCTTGAAAAGTATTGATATTAGCTCCTCTTTAAAGGACTGGTAGAATTCTGTGCTGAAGGAATCTGGCCTGGGGATTTTTTTTTTTTTTTTTGATGGGAGACTATCATTGATTGTTTCTATTTCTATTGGCAAAATAGGGCTATTTAATTTCTTTATCTGATCTTGATTAAATTTTAGCAAATGGATTCGGTGGAGAAAATTGTCCATTTCCCTCAGATTTTCAAATTTTGTGGCATAAACACCTTTAAACTAGGTTCTTATGATTCTTTTTATTTCTTTGGTGTCTGTTGTTATATCTGCCTTTTCATTTTTGATTTTGTTGATTTGGAGAGTGTTTCTCTGTCTTTTAGTTAGATTGCCTAAAGTTTGTCAATCTTGTTAATTTTCTCAAATAACCAGCTCTTGTTTATGTTGATTTTTTGAATTGTTCTATTTGTTTCTAATTTATTGATTTTAGCCTTGAGTTTGATTATTTCTAGATGTCTATGCCTCTTAGGTATTTCTGCTTCTTTTTTTTCCCTTGGGTTTCCAGCTGTGTTGTTAAGTTGTTTATGTGGGATGTTTCCAATTTCTTTATAAAGGCACTTAGTGCTATGAATTTTTTTTTTTTAGCACTTCTTTCAATGTGTCCCACTAATGTGGGTATGTTATTCCTTCATTTTCATTGAATTTCAGGAAGCCATTAATTTCTTTATTTCTTCCCAGACCCAGGTGTCATTAAGTAGAAAGTTGTTTAGTTTCCACATGTTATTTCTGTTGTTGTTGAAGTCCAGCCTTAGACCATGGTGATCTGATAAGATACAAGGTATTACTTCAATCTTCTTGTATCTGTTGAAGCTTGCTTCGTGACCTACTATGTGATCAATTTCAGAGAACGTATGAGGGGGTGCTGGGAAGAAGGTATAATCCTTTGTGTTTGGTTGAAATGCTCTGTAGATATCTATTAGATCCATTTGATTCGTGACATTTGTTAATGAAGTTATTTCCCAGCTTAGTTTTTGATTCAAAGACCTATCCTTCTGTGACAGTGCGGTGTTTAAGTCTCCCACTATTAATGAGTGGAAATCGATGAGTGGTTTAAGCTTTGTTAATAGCTGTTTTACAAATGTGGGTGCCCTTGTATTGGGAGCATAGATGTTCAAAATCATGATGTCTTCTTGGTTGACTTTACCTTTGATGAGTATGAAGTGTCCTTCCTTATTGCTTTTGATTAATTTTGGTTGAAAGTCTATTTTATTAGATATTAGAATGGCTATCGCAGCTTGCTTCTTGTGACCATTTGCTTGAAATATTTTTTCCCAAACTTTTACTCTGAGGCAATATCTGTCCTTGTGGTTGAGATGTGTTTCTTGAATGTGGAAGAATGTTCAGTCATGTTTATGCATCCACTCAGTTAGTCTATGTCTTTTTATTGGAGAATTGAGACCATTGATGTTGAGAGATATTAATGACCAGTGAATGCTAAGTCCTTTCATTTTTGCTATTTGTTACATTCGAGATTTTGTGAGGTTGTGATTTTGTGATGGTGTATTTTTCTATTCCTATGTAGTTTTGGTTGTAATTTGACCCTTTGGAGTGAAGTTTTCCTTCTAGTAACGTTTTTAAAGCTTCATTTGTGGCTAGGTACTGTTTGAATTTTTGACATGGAATATCTTGTTTTCGCTGTCAATGGTTATTGGTAATTTTGCTGGATATAGTAATCTTGCCTGGCATCCGTGCTCTTTTAAGGTTTGCAAGACCTCTGTCCAGCTCCTTCTGGCTTTTATGGTTTCTGCTGAGAAGTTGGGAGTAATTCTGATAGGTTTGCCATCGTATGTTACTCTGCCTTTTTCTCTTGCCACTTTTAAGATTTTTTTCCCTTGTTCTGTATATTTTGTGTATTTATTATTATGTGGCGGGAAGATTTCCTTTTCTGGTCTATCCTATTTGGTGTTCTGTAGGCCTCTTTTATGCTCATATGCATCTTCTTCTTCAAATTGGAAGAATTTTCTTCTATGATTCTGTTAAAGATATTTTCTGGGCTGTGGAATCGGTTGTCCTCTCTTTCCTCAATACCTATTATTCTCAAGTTTCATCTTTTCATGGTGTCTTTGATTTCTTGGATGTTCGGTGTCAGGAACTTTTCTGATTTAGCATTTTCTTTTATGGTTGTTTTGAGTTTTAGGATTGTATCTTCAAGTCCTGATATTCGTTCCTCCATTTCTTGCATTCTGTTAGATAAGCTCACCTCTGAGATGCTTGCTTCCTTCTCTGATGCCTCTCAATCACGTTTTTCTTCTGTGTGTTTTTTTATCATACCTTCATTTTTATCTTCAGGTCTTGAACTGTTTTAATGATTTCCTTCATCTGGTTATTTGTATTTTTCTGAAAAATTTGAAGTGCCTCTTTATATGACTCTTTTAAAACTTTAGCCCTCTTATTTGCCTCCTCCTGTAGTTGTTTACATATTTTATTCATTTCTTCCATTATCATCTTCCTTACTAAGGACTTGAGGTCATTTTCTTGTATTTAGATTGTTTTTTAGATTCTCCAGGTTTTTTTCATTGGGATTTCTGGGATCTGGAGATGCCAAACTGTTTTGGTTTTTGTTAGCATTCTTTCACTCTCCTCTTGTCATTTTGGTGTCTCTGATGTTGGGAAGTAGCTTCTAGTGACCTTCACCGGTTGAGAGTAGAAAGTTGATGCCTGATTATAGGTCAAGTGCTCTTGCCTGTGGGGATCAGGGAGTATTTCCCTGGAACAGGCACATGATTCTGTTTCCACTCCTGGAGATTTTTCTCTACATTTTAGACTCCAGACTTTGTCAGCTAAAGTAGGTTTCTATTTGGACCCTTTCACCTTACTGCTGTAATTCAGATCAGTAATTTTGGGACCTAGTACAAGGTCAGCACACAATTACTCTGGTTGGGTAAGTTGGTCCCAGCTGCCTGTCCTTCCTGTCGCTTTGTTGCCAAGACCCCAGGTGGATCAGATCTTCTGGGCTGTAGCTGTCTTTTACCTCTGCCTCTATACCCTATAGAAGTGTCCAGCCTCTCCCAGTAATATGGGAGATCTTGCCAGGCCTGTGTGAGCTGACCCAGCTAGGTTCTGTCTGTTGGAGAGTGCAGGATCAGTGCATGGGCAGTCCAGAGACAATACAATTTCAGGCTGCTGGAGGGATCCAAGGTGCCTGAACTTTCTGCACCCCTGTAAGCCAGAACACTCAGAGATCACTCTAGGTCAGCAATTAGACACTGCAGGCATGACCGACATCTCCCGATAGTGTGGGAGATTCTGCCTGACCTGTGGGAGCTGACCCAGCTAGGTTCTGCCTGTTTTAGAGTGCAGGATCAGTGCACCTCAGGCCAGAGACAATACAGATTCAGGCTGCTGGTGGGATCCAAGGTGCCAGCACATTCTTAGTCCCTGTAAGCTGGGATGCTCAGAGATCACTCTAGGTCAGCAATTAGACACTGCAGGTATGACCCACATCTTCCAATAGCATGGGAGATCCTGCCAGGCCTGCGGGAGCAGTCTAGGCTGGTTTCTAACTGCCCCTGTTTGCAGGCTCAGTCTGTTGGGTCTGGCTTTAGATTGGGCCCAGATGGTCCAAGAGCTGCATGGCCACTCTAGCTGTGTTTGCTGGGCCCTGCCACCTGTGTTTGCACTCGATTTGGGCAGGCGACCTCCACAGTTTGGCGTGGGGTGCGTGGAGGGATCCAAGGGCAGTTTCACCCTATTCCCTGAGACTTCTCAGGCCGGGGGCCCTGGAAAACCACCTCCCCACACAGTGAGATTATGCTTTATATACCAGCTGCAACTCGCATGTGGATTCTGTTCCAGAGTCTGGGGAGTGCGCTTAGCACCTCAGGGCTGTTGCTTGTCCAGGGGTTAGGCCCACCAGTGGTCTGCAGAGTTTGAGACCCCACTCACCTACAGTTCTCAAGATCCAGCAGTCTGTGACTCCATTCAAGTCCCTGGTCTCCTCGCAGTAGATCAGATACAGTGCATACTGGTCGACGCCATCTTGGAACCTCCTTTGTGTTTTTCATAAGTGTACCTGAATTGTGTACTCACCTTGGCTTATATAAATTGAGGGTTGGAAATACCAATACTAGTTAATAGTAAGACTGTGGGAATTAGCAACAAGAATTTAGATGGTAGGCACAAGTACAAAAAGAAGCATAACATTGGTACCTAAAATTCAAACCAACATGTGCATGAACTAAGCTTTCAAAGCTACGATGTGTCTTGCCCTACCTTTTACAAGCTGAAGGTTATAGTCAGAGAAAATGATGAAGAAACTGGCTGTTAAGTGTTCATAACAAATGAAGTACATTGTTTATTTCTTAGAATAATGCATATATAAGCAGTAAGTTCTATATTTGAGTCTATGATGCAGGTGCTAATTGTTTTTTAAGACAAAAATGGAGACAAAAGAGATTATGACTTGTAGTTATTTGTGGCTCAGAATAAGGAAGTGGAAGAATACACAATAAATAAATGTGATAAGTTTTTACATGAAAATGCTACACCTCTTTTTTTAATGACTATTTTGCAATGTTAGGATTATTTTGAGTTGCATGATGTAGATTTATGTGGAAATGAGCATAAGCACTTGTATTAAATTTCAGGATAGTTTGATCAATATACTCATCTTTTTCACACACACATTCCATCCAAATATTTTATAGCCAGCTTGGATTGTAGCAAATACCTCTCATGCAATAGCACAGTAATTTTATGAAATTGACTACTAGTTACATTCTTCTAAGAAGTTAAAAAAATTAGAAATATTATAAAATCAGCTTTTAGGAGTTTCTTCCAAACATAGTTTACTGTATAAATTAAAGGGTTGATTTAAACACCTTGTGCACTATGAAGTCAAAATGAACCTTTCTATAAACCCTCAAGTTTAATTAAAGTTCATTTACAAGGTTCTGTAAGTTGTATAATACAGCTTTATTTCTATGTCGAGATATCGTTCATGACAAGGAACTTTGAGTAATTAAATACAAATATTTCTGAACTTCTATATAGACACTATGACTATTATTATTAAGGGGAACAAAAGATTAAAGAAGTAGATATGTGGAATGAGTATATTAGAATAAAGTTATAAGACCATTGCATTTTTTGAAAACAAAGGAAGTATATCTCTGGCTATATGTCAAAATCTTTTAAAAGTGTTTTCTAAAAGTGCTAATATATCAATGCTTCTCTGTTTGTGTTGCCCCACAACTAAGCCAGAGGCTAGATGATATCATCATATATAAGGTTTTGGTATGATATGCTTGGATTTCACATTCTCATGTACTAGTAAAAGTAATTGATCAAAGGCATGCATAGTAGCATAAGCAAAGACACATCACTTAGGACAAAAAAATCATTTCGGAGAAAGGAATTTGTCTGAAGTTGGCAGAAGCTAAATAGCAGAAGAGCAATATGTATAAAATATTGGTATAATTTAATGGACACCTTGCACAGTTTCTGCTTTCTTAGGATGTTCTATGTGTGACATTTGGACTTTTAGAAAGAGGCACAACCAGCCTTCCTCTCTGACAACTGTTTTCTTTAATTTCCTAACTCTGCTGCCTTTCCCAACTCTGAAGATCCTCTGAACTTCCTTTTTTGTCATACTCCCCTAATTTAATAATCTTATTTATGTTTCCAGATATCTTAATCTAAATAAGCCCTTCCTCTTAGTGATGTATTTGATATCATCCTAAGGAGAGGCTCATTTTTTTAATTTAGAATCCCTATTAGTTGGAGAGGAGTCTCTGCATCTCTGGAAGTAGGATTTGTTTGGAGTCTTTACATCATATATTGATTCTAAAATTGCTTTATCCTAAGAGAAAATTTTCTAAGGAAATTAAAAATGGAAAGTCACATAAATGATAACATGATTAAAACAACCATTCAACCATTAGATATCAAGAACCAGGGGATACAAGGACATGATGCTACCAGAGTGACAAATTTATGTAGTATACTCATACGATGCTTTGTTAGTCACTCAATGTTTTTTTAAACTTAAAAGTAATGTCCTTCAGGCTGGAGAAACAAACAAAGAAATAAAAAACAATGGAGCAAAAATGCTGAATCTTTAGAATGGAGTGATACACAAATTAGCAGTTTGAAGGAATACAATGATGGAATAAACTAAAAGGAAAATAATGGGAGGTTATAATCCTTGTGTGTACATTATACCAATATTTCCAAAGGGAATAAAATGGAGACTATCAAAACAAAAAGGAAAGTTAGAACTGCCAGTACAGTTATAATAGGACTTATATTCATATTTAATAAAGAAGACATTATTCTTCTTCGAAGAAAATTATAGATGCATTAGCCTTTTAGTAGATTGCAAATGTAAGTGGTGATGACTTTAAAACAGTCTTGATGTGGTGGAAATGCAAAAAAAGAGAAGTTTTTCTTGCTCTTGTTTTTTGTTGTTGTTGTTTGTTCTTTGTATTATTTTGTGTTGTATAGGAAACTTCATGAGTTTTTTCAGTTTTGTAGGATAGAATTTTATCTATCTCAGAAGATGTCAGAAAATGTCAAAAAATATTTTCAATTTTAAATAAGCCTCCTCTACCAGCATTATAGTATATAAACCTCCTAAGCATTCATATGATACATAATGCAATTGGAGACATAAATTTTGAGGCTGGAAATATCTCCTAGCTTTATGTGAGGACTGCCAATGTGTAGTCATGTTATGGATACATTGATTCTTAATACTAGAGCTGAGAAAAAGACTATTTTTGGTCGCTCTTGATATTATCATCAACATTTTTTAAAATATAAATAAAAAGTCCTGGTGTTATTGATTAAGGTGCATAATAATATCCAAAAAGGGAGCCCTACTCCCTTAGCATCTGACCTCAGCATATCAAGTTTCATCTGCACTACTTGTATCATCTTCCTCTGTGGCAAAGCAACTCTGCCAGGTAGAAGTGATCAAATTTGAGGGGCCAGTGACAATGTCAGAAGTAGTTCATATTCCCAAAGTGTGAGACCCATAAGGAGACTGTGCTGCATATCTATTATATTTGAGTAGAGGGGTTAGGTACACATCATACAAGGTTCTTGGTTGGTGCATTAGTCTCCTGTATTATGTGCCTAATATCCACTTATAAGTGAGTAAATACTGTGTATGTCTTTCTGGGTCTGTGTTACCTCACTCAATGTGATTTTTTCTAGTTCCACCCCATTTGCCTGCAGATTTCAAGATTCACTTGTTTTTAATAACATTATGTAAACATTCCACAGTTTCTCTATCCATTCTTCAGTTGAGGAATATCTAGGTCATTCTCAGATTCTGGCTATTACAAATAAAGCTGCTATGCACATAGTTAAGCAAATGTCCTTGCTGCATATAAAGCATCTTTTGGGTGTATGCCCTGGAGTGGTATGGTGGGTCTTGAGGTAGAATTATTCCCAATTTCCTGATAAAGTGCCAGACTGATTTCAAAAGTGGATGTGCAAGTTTGCACTCTTATTATCAATGAAGGACTGTTCTCCTTTCTCCACATCCTTATCAGCATTTGTTTTCACTTGAGTGTTTGACTTTAGCCATTCAGATAAGTGTAATAGAATCTCGGAGTCTTTAAAATTCCTTTAAGCAGTTCTCAGACATTAGCTATTCCTCTATTGAGAATTCTCTGTTTAAATCTCTTAGAAGGAAAAGTGGGGAAGAGCCTTGACCTCATGGCACAGGAGACGACTTTCTGAACAGAACACAAACAGCTCAGGCCCTAAGATCGACCATTAATAAATGCAATCTTATAAAACTGAAAAGCTTCTGTAAGGCAAAGGACACTGTAAACAGAATAAAATGACAGCCAATAGACTGGGAAATGATCTTCACAAACCCTACATCTGACAAAGAGCTTATATCCAAAATATATAAATAACTCAAGAAATTAAACACCATCAAACCAAATAAACCAATTAAAAATGGGGTACAGAACTAGTGTGTCCAGTTTTATGTTTAGGTCTTTAATTCATTTGGACTTGAGTTTTGTGCAGGGAGATAGATATGAATTTATTTTTATTTTTCTACATGTAGCCACCCAGTTAGGCCAGCACCATATGTTGAAGATACTATCTTTTTTCCATTGTATGGATTTGGCTTCTTTGTCAAAAATCAAGTGTCCATAGGTGTTTGACTTTATTTCTGGGTCTTTTATTCAATTCCATTGATTAACCAGCCTATTGACAATGAGTCAGATTAACTCCTAGCAATACCCAGCCTACCTTAAACAAGATGATGAGCATCAGAGGACTTCTTTATGGATGTAGCTTCAAATGTGACAAATCAGCCAAAGGACAAAAATGTCCTCTTTTCTACCACAGACAGAATTCTGCCTAAAAATGGGAAAGCTTGGATACAGGAAGAATTAATGGCCAAACTCTTCCAGGACAGGGTAAGCAAGTCTTCAGTATTTTCTGCTTCACAAATATGTCTGTCAGATATATTGGGACAGATGGCTAAAGATGATGATCCAAAATTATGGAGAGTTTTGGGTGACTATTCAGACAGCAATCTGACTCTGTCATCTTCTCATTTAAGAAGCTTAGCAGCACCACCCTTAGTATACTCAGGTAATTAATTTTGTTCCTTCTCAAGATCATATAGTTTAGTTTTACAACTAAGGTTAATTGTTTAGGAATTAAGATGTTTTTAGGTTTAGACAGATGTTTTAAGTTGATAATGATGAGATATAATAGATATTGATTTCCATTCAGAATTTTAGATTAACCAAAACAGGAGAGATGTTTCCTTCAAGATTGCCAAATACAAATGAGCAAAGCATTATGAATGTAACATTTACATAATTCCTGATTGTTTTGGGGTTCTTCTTTCTGTATATCAGTAATAATATAAATTTATATGTAAACATTTAAAAATAGTAATAATTTATAGAATTTAAAAGAAATATCTAATATTGGAAAAATGTAATACTTCTGTCTATTCATTCAAGAATGGGACTTTACCTGAAAATCTTGGTAGCTCCACCCTTTTATGGTACATATCACTAAAGTAGAGTGTACATCTCCTTTGGAGAGTAAGATATCATCCCTTACATAGTGTTGCTTTATAGTACAGCTTGAGATCAGGTATGGAAAGGTCCAAGGGATTTTTCATTGTATAAGACTGTTTTTGCTATTCTGTTTTTTTTTTGTTGTTGTTGTTGTTGTTGTTTTTTCATACGAAGTTGACAATTGATCTTTCAATGTCTTCAAAATATTTTGTAGGTATTTTGATAAGGATTGTATTGAATCTGTAAATTGCTTTTGTTAAGATGTCCATTTTTACTATGTTAAGTCTCCTGAACAAGGGAGATCCCTCCATCTTCTGATGTCATGTTCAATCTATTTCTTCAGAGATTTAAAGATTTTTTTTCTAAAAAGTCCTTCACTTGTTTGGTTAGAATAAATTCTAGATGCTTTATATTGCTTGCGGCTATCATGAAGCATGTAGTATTCCTAATTTTTTCTTCTGCATGTTTATCATTTGAATATAGGAAGGTTATTGACTTTTTAGAGTTAATTTTGTATCCATCCAATTTGTTGCAGGTGTTTATTATCTATACTTAGAATTGGACACTAGCCCAAAAAGCATGTCTGATGAAAGTCTTCATTTACCAGGAGATTAGGATAGATGTGAAGACATCCTACTGAGCCTCTAGGTAAGAGAAATATAGGAGATGGGGAAATAGAAGGAACCAGAGGGTGCTAGAAACCTACAAAAAGAACATTATCATTGGTGAATCGGGGCCCAGGGTGTCTGCTCAAACTATTGCACTAACTAAGGACAATACAATAGTAAACATTGAACCTCTACTCTGATCTACCCAATATACAGCACATTCTCCACAGTTATGTGGAAAGCAGGGACTGACTTTGACATGAACTCTGGTGCTCCATATTTTACCACATCTCCTTGATGAAGAGGCCTGATGGCACTCAAAAAAGAATAAGCAAACTACCAAGATAAGACTTGATAGTGTATGACCATACTGAGGGAAGAGGTCCCCCTCGGCCTTAGACTTATGGGAGGGAAATAGGGTTAAAATGAGAGGGAAGGAGGAATGGGAGGATACAGTGATGGTATAACAATTGCATTGTAATCTTAATAAACTAATAAAATTAAAGCTAAATAGAAACTAAACAAAAAGACATGAAAAAAGATATTATGGCTTACATTACAATTCCTCTTTGCAGAGATGGCAACGCTCTCTTGCTTAGAACTTGCTAAGTATTATCTTATATAGTATTCAGTTTTCCACCACTTTGAAAAGCATCACCCTTTTGTATTTTTTCAGCCTAGAATATTTATGAGATATTGGGTAATTTTCTTAATATGTAAATTCTACCATGGTTAAAGGAGAAAGGCAAGATGATTCTTTCATCCATAACTACTTTTTTGAGTTTTTAATATTATACAAGTCTAGTGTTGTTGGTGAAAATACGATATGCCAAATTTAAATTTAATTAAAAAAAATCTAAGGTCCTTCAGCTGTCTAAAGCCCTGTAAAATATCTAGTGATAAATTTCTAGCAACAATTCATATTAAATTATAATAGGCTTTAATTCTAATAACTTAATCATGTATGTTTTTTTTTAATTTTTATCTGTTAGAAATATTTTGTAACATTATTGGACCTCCTATGATGTGTTTAAATTTCTCTAATATATTTTATTAATTTATTCATATTACATCTCAATTTTTATCCCATCCCTTTATGCTCCTATTCCTCCCTCTCTCCCATTTCCCCTTACTCCCCTCCCCTATGACTGTGACTGAGGGGGACCTCCTTCCCCTGTATATGCTCATAGGGTATCAAGTCTCTTTTGGTAGCCTACTATCGTTCCTCTCAGTGCAGCCAGGTCTCTCCATTAAGGGGATAAGGTCAAATATGGGGCACGAGAGTTCATGTGAAAGTCAGTTCCTTCTCTCCACTTAACTGTGGAGAATATCTTGTCCATTGGCTAGATGTGGGTATTTGTTCGAAGTTTACTGCATGTATTTTCCTTGGCTAGTGCTGTAGTTTAGGTATGTCCCCTGGGCCCAGATCTGCTCAACATAATGCTCTTCTTGTAGGTTTCTAGTACACTCTGACTCTGAATACTTCTATTTCCACATTCTCCCATGCTTCTCTGACCTAGACACCCAATAGATGTCCTCCCCTCTGTCCCACTTTCCTGATAAGTGAAGACTTTCATGGGACATGATACTTGGGCTAGTGTCCAGATATAAGTGAGTATATACCATTTGACTCTTTCTCTGCTTCTGGGTTAACTCACTCATTATGATCATTTCTAGTTCAATCCATTTGTCCACAAATTTCGAGAATTCCTTGTTTTTGATAGCAGGGTAGTATTCCATAATGTATATGTACCACAGTTTCTTTATCCATTCTTCTACTGAGGGACACTTAGGCTGTTTCCATGTTCTGGCTATTATGAATAAAGGTGCTATGAACATGGTTGACCAAATTTTCTTGTTGTGTGCTCGATCATCTTCTGAGTATATCCCAAGGAGTGGAATAGCTGGGTCTTAAGGAAGCCTTATTCCCAGTTTTCTGAAATAGTGCCAGATTGACTTCCAATGTGGCTGTACCAGTTTCCATTTCCACCAACAATGAAGGAATGTTTCTTTCTCTCCACATCCTTTCCAACATGTGGTGTCACTTGAATTTTTGATACTAGGCATTCTGATGGGTATAAGATGGAATCCCAGAGTTGTTTTGATTTGCATTTTCCTGATGACTAAGAAAGTTGAGCATGTCATTAAGTGTTTCTGAGCCATTCGGTATTCCTCTGTTGAAAATTCTCTGCTTAGTTCTGAGCCTCATTTCTCAGTTGGGTTATTTTGTTTTGTGGTTTTTAATTTCTTGATTTCTTTATATATTTTGGATATTAGACCTTTGTTAGATGTAAGGTTGGTAGAGATCTTTTCCCAGTCTGTATGCTGTCACTTTGTTCTGTTGACAGTGTCTCCTGCCTTACAGAAGCTTCTCAGCCTCATGAGGTCCCATTTATTAATTGCTAACCTCAATGACTGGGTTGCTGGTGTTCTGTTCAGGAAGTTATCTTCTGTGCCAATGTGTTCCAAGCTCTTTCCCACTTTTTCTTCTAACTGATTTAATATCTCTGGTTTTATGTTGAGGTCTTTGATCCATTTGGCCTTGAGATTTGTTCATGTCAGGTCACTGTGGTCTAGGCTGCACTTCAACAACAACAGAAATAACAGAAAGCCTTCACATACACAGAAACTAAACAACTCTCTACTTAATGACACCTGAGTCAGGGAAGAAATTAAGGATGTCCTGAAATTCAATGAAAATTAAGGAACAACATACCCAAATTTGTGAGACACTTTGAAAGCAATGCTTGAGAAAAATTCATACCACTAAATGCCTTTAAGAAGAAGAAAATGGAAACATCTGACATAAACATCTTAATGACACAGGTAGAAGCCCTAGAAAATAAGAAACAGAAACACTCAAGAGGAGTAGACTTCTGGAAATAATCAAACTCAAGGATGAAATCAATAAGTTAGAAACAAAGAAAACAGTCCAAAGAATCAACAAAACCAAGAGCTGGTTCTTTGAGAAAATTAACAAGACAGACAAACCGTTAGCCAATCTAACTAAAAGACAGAGAAACGCTATCCAAACCAACAAAATAAGAAATGAACAGGGAGGCATAACATCAGACACTGAAGAAATACAAAGAATCATAAGATCCTACTTTGAAGGCATATATGCCACACAATTTGAAAATCTAAGGGTAATAGATGATTTTCTTGAACAATTCCACTTGTCAAAATTGAGTGAAGAACAGATAAACAAGGTAAGTAGTCCCATTTCCCCTATAGAAACAGAAGCAATCATTGATAGTCTCCCAACTAAAAAAAAAAATCTCATGGCCAGATGGTTTCAGTGCATAATTCTACCAGACCTTCAAGGATGTGCTATACTGATACTATTCAATTTACTCCAAAAGATTGAAATGGATGGAACATTACCAAATTCATCCTATGAGGCCATTTGTTTAAATTTTTTATTTTGTTCTCATTATTTCATTTATTTCAACAATTCTTTAAGACCACATTGTCATTAAAATTCTTCAAAATCTTGGAATCTACAAAATGACTTTGACTTCCCTTTCATTCAAGGTCCTTTCAATGCCCTTCTTTTAGGAATTATCACATGATGCCTGGCATCAGTAACTTTCTGAAACTGTGGTAGAAGGATATTGGACTCCACATTGCATCCTTCATAACAGTAAAGGCAGTACCATGAGAATGACATTGCAAAGTTCAGCTGTCAGTTTGGGATGAGCCCCTCTATCCATGGTAGTACCAGCTTTTGTTCCCAAATAAATTCTGGAGCAGAAGATTCCTTATAGCTTTTTCTTTCACAAACTTGGAGTTTAGTATGGTATGATCTTGACTTGAGAACATCTTTCCTTCTTCCAGTGCACAGCAGGATCTCCATTCTTAATGTCACGAATTTTCTTATCTCTTTTAACACAAACTTTATACACAACATTCATTCTAGTTTTGTTTTTGGTTGTTAGAGACACGGTTTCTCTGTCTAGCCTTGGCTGTCCCAGCCTCATGTTGTAGAACAGGATGGCCTCAAACTCATAGCAATCTGTCTTCCTCTGCCTTCCTAATGCTGGGATTAAATGCATGTGACACCATTCCCATTACATAACATTCATTGTTAAGCAATAAACCTGTTCTTTCTTTCTGTCCCATTTTCTGTTTTTACTGGAGAGGTACAATGCAGTCATTTAGAATAACCACACAACAGATTCAACCTTAGCAAAGTTCTTAGGACAAAAGCAGAAGACAGCTAGATTTATCTCACAACAGTATCAGAAGAACTGCCTCTGGGCCAATTTCTGCCAAATTCTTGGTTTCTTGTGAAGTCTTTGAGCTAGAACTCAGCAACTTTCTTTCTCTCAGGACTGTCTTCCATGCTTCTACCAAGATTATCAATTACACTCTGCTTACATGTCAATGAACAGCATTGATAGGTCATAGTAGACCGAGGCAATAGACAGGGTATAGAGTCTTTACGGGCCAGAGCCTAATATTAACTGGTGTTGGCCTCTACTGATGGAAGCAAGTGATTAAGGGAAAGAAAAGAGGAGGAATGAGAAATTGGTTCTGATGGCACCTGGTGTAGGATGTCAATGATTTTGGGCAGCAGGGACAATCTGGTGATGATAGTAGAGCAAGAAAAGAAAGAAGTAGAGACCATTGGCTAGATCTGGGAAGGGGTTTAAAGTTTACCTCCTGTATTGTCCTTGGCTGGTGCCTTAGTTTGAGCGGGACCCCTGGGCCCAAATCTGCCTATCATATTGTTCTACTTGTAGATTTCTAGGACCCTCTGGATCCTTTTATTTTGCTGTTCTCCCATGCGTCTCTCATTTAGAGTCCCAATAGGATCCCTTCCCCTCTGTCCCAGTTTCCTGGTAAGTGAAGGCTTTCGTGGGACATGCCCCTTGGGCTAGTATGCAGATATAAGTGAGTATATACCATTTGATTCTTTCTGCTTCTGGGTTAACTCACTCATTATGATCATTTCTAGCTCAATCCATTTATCCACAAATTTCGGATGGTCAGAATATTCTCCACAGTTGAGTGGAGAGTGTGATACGACTTTCTCACGCACTCTGGTGCCTCACATTTGACCATGTCCCCTGGAGGGGGAGACCTGGTGGCACTCAGAGGAAGGACAGCAAGTAGCCAAGAAGAGACTTGATACCCTATGAGAATATATAGGGGGACGTAATCCCCCTCATGAACAGTCATAGGGGAGGGGAATAATGGGAAAATGGGGGGGGGAGGAATGGGAGGATACAAGGGATGGGGTAAACATTGAGATGTAACAAGAATAAATTAATAAAAAAAAAAGAAAGAAGTAGAGAAAAATCATACATGCACAAAGACATACTTGGTGGATGAAGCAAGGCAGGCTTCAATGAACAAGTTCTAAGAAACTCCAACAACTTCACACATACATACATACATACATACATACATACATACATACATACAACCAGACATACATATGTTCACACATTGGATGGAAGGAGCAAAGGTTGAATGAGCAAGCTCCAACCATTTATATACCTACACATATACAGACATACATATTGGGTGGATGAAACAAATTTGAACAAGAGAGTTCCAACGCCTGTACATGTATACATATACACACATTTTGCAGACGGAACAAATCTCCAATAAGTGAGCTCTATCTAATAACTTTATTTTTTCTCCCACAGCTTATATAGTTCAGCAAAATCTTTCAAGCTATACAGAATCACAATGTGGTTACATTCTTTTTTTCTTTAAGTGCATGATTACAGTGATTATATGTAGTAAAATCATGTTCCCCAATATGCTCCCATGATCAAATATTTTAGTATTATGCATGAAAAACAAATTATTCCCGAGAACACAAATACATTTGTAACTAAGTGAGTTGTTATAGATTAACAAAAGTTAAGCTAGTCAGGTAATTTTTTCCAGCCAGCCTTTTCTTACTGGCAGGTTTCAATTTGCAGTTACAAAGAATCAATCATATTAAAAGTAATATTATAAAAACTTTAAACAATCACAAATCTAAACTTTTATATAAAAATAATCTATTTCTAATTTAAATCCTCAAAGTGCATATCCTCTCATTAACAAATTGTATTAAATCATATCATGAAAATGAGGGCCAAAATGGGTGCAAGAAATTATTTACTTGTAGACCCAGCTTCAGCCAGAGAGCAACATCAGCAACTACTAATTGGAGTATTTTTTTTTATGTTCATTAACCTCAAAAAGTCCCTAGCTCAACTATTAAGAATATACTTTTCTGAATTCCATATTGTTCCTCGTGATTTTTTACATCAGAGTCATTGACAAAAACAACTAACTTAACCTTCTAAAACTATTGAAATCACATCAGGAATTCTGCAAAATCACTAATTCATCAAAACCATATTTTATGAAAGTTCATTTTTATATTGGTCTGCAGGAAAATTATCCAAATAAGGGGGCTGTCATCCTGGAACCAATCACAACATACTATAAGCTGTGAAGGTCTCCCCAACCCCAATCATACTATGCCAGACATATGGGGGATGTAGGAATGACAAACATGAGAAGGGGCTGCAGCAGCAAGAATCAACCTAGAGATGAAACCATTAGGGCCATGCTTCTCCAAGGTATACCCATTGAAGCCATTCAAAATGGTGGGCCCATCTCCAGGAAACTCACCTCCACCCCACTGTAACTACTCCTGCATGGTATCTTTCACTTACATAGGTCAAATATTTTCTACTCCAAAGTTCCAAAGTCTTTCACATTTTGCAAAAACAGTATGATCTGATTCTTCATAGCAATGTCATTCTCCTCTTGCTAATTCTTGTATTAGTTACTTTTCTGCTGCTGTGACAAAACACCATGACCATAGAAACTTAGAGAAGGAGGAGTTTATTTAGACTTAATGTTATAGAGGGATAAAAATTTATTGCTATAAATACACAGTATTTGTGTATAAAATTATGAATATAAAATGTTAAATGCAGCAGAAAAAGTACAAATAGATAGGTTTTTTTATTTATTTAATTTACTTTAAAAAGTTTATTCAAAATTTAAAAAAATGTCTTGCTCCTGAGAGATTAAATACAAACCCTCAGAATGAGACTAAGGGATGAGAGGGTAAAGGTGTTTTCCAACATTCCATAGCCAACATATTTTTCCTATGATATTTTTTCACCTACTGTGTAAACCCTTCCAGACGTTAATTTCTTCTCTAATTATCTATCTGTGTCCATATGGGCACCACTTGATAACCAAATAGAAACAATGATACTTGGTACTAGATGAGGAACTGTAAGACCAAGCTTCAGATACCTCTAATTTGAAGACTTATAGGTGATTGTGAAGCAAAAAGATGAAAATCTGAGTAGTTGTTAAAATCTATCACACCCAGGATGGGAGGGGAAGGGGTCAAAGGAGACCATGCAGAGAAATACTCCAAGCAAAGAAAAAAACTACCTTTTATGTACTTAAAAGGAGTTTCAGAAAGCTACACACTGTGAGATTCAACCTAGGATGATCTAAGAGACAAGAAGCATGGAGGAGCACAAATGTTTATGTCTTGGAGTTTTGTGTATTCACAGGATGGACAAAAGATTAAGTAAGTAATAAATCAAAAAAGTAAAAATAAGTAAAAATAAAGTAGGTCCAGATAGTTGAACTATGTAATGGTGTCTGGAATTCAAAATAAATTTGTGCACTGAAGTGTTAGAAATGAAAGTTTGGGCCTTCAATGCCTATTAATGAACTACATAGATGTAAGCAAGAGACCCACAGAAGAAATTTAAATCACCTTTTTATAACACAATAAAGTGTATAAGTCCTTTTTACTTTAAAATTTGCAAATATATGCTCTAATTGAGGTGGTCAATTATAACTTGATGTCTTTGATGTTTTTGTATTAGTTTTGCAAGTATTTTATTGAATATTTTTGAGTCAATATTCATAAGAGAAATTGGTCTTAAGTTCTCTTTTTTTTTTGTTGGTTCTTTTTGGGGTTTAGGTATCAACGTGACTATGGCCTCGTAGAATGAATTTGGTAGAGTTCCATCCATTTCTATCTGTTGGAATAGCTTGAAGAGTATTAGTATTATCTCTTCTTTCAAGGTCTGGTAGAATTCTGCACTGAATCTGTCTGGCCCTGGGCTTTTTTTTGGTTGGGAGACTATCAATAATTGCTTCTATTTCTATAGGAGAAATAGGTCTCTTTAATTTGTTTATCTGTTCTTGTTTCAATTTTTTCAAGTAGAGTCGATGAAGAAAATTGTCCATTTCCCTTAGATTTTCAAATTTTGTGGCATATATGCCTTTAAAATAGGATCTTAGGATTCTTTGTATTTCTTCAGTGTCTGTTGTTATGTCTCCCTTTTCATTTCTGATTTTGTTGATTTGGATAGTGTCTCTCTGCCTTTTACTTAGTTCGGCTAATGGTTTCTCCATCTTGTTGATTTTCTCAAAGAACCAGTTCCTGGTTTTGTTGATTCTTTGAATTGTTCTCTTTTTTCTAATTTATTGATTTCAGCCTTGAGTTTGATTATTTCCAGACATCTCCTCCTCTTGCGTACTTCTGCTTCTTTTTTTCTAGGGCATTGAGCTGTATTGTTAAGTTGCTTATATAGGATGTTTCCACTTTCTTCTTAAAGGCTGTAGTGCTATGAATTTTCCTTTTAGCCCCGCCTTCAGTGTGCCCCACAAATTTGGGTATGTTGTTCTTTCATTTTTATTGAATTGCAGGAAGTCTATTTCTTTATATCTTCCCTGACCCAGGTGTCATATGGTAGAGAGTTGTTTAGTTTCCATATGTGTGTAAGCTTTTTATTGTTTCTGTTGTTGTTGAAGTCCAGTCTTAGACTGTGGTGATTGGATAGGATACATAATATTATTTCAATCTTTTTGACTTTGTTGAGGCTGGCGTTGTGACCCATTATGTGATCAATTTTGAAGAAGGTTTCATGGGGTGCTGAGAAGAAGGTAAAATCCTTTGTGGTTGGGTGAAAAGTTCTGTAGATATCTGCTAGATCTGTTTGATTCATCACGTTGGTTAATGTTGTTACTTCTCAGTTTAGTTTTTTTTTTTTTTTTTTGCTGACCTATCTTTCATTGAAAGAGGGTGTTGTAGTCTCCTACTATTAGTATGTAGGGATCAATGTGTGGTTTGAGCTTTGTTAATAGGTCTTTTCAAATGTGGGTGGCCTTGTATTGGGAGCATAGATGCTCAGAATTGTGATGTCATCTTCCTTGACTTTTCCTTTAATGAGGATAAAGTGTCCTTCCTCATCTCTTTTGATTAATTTTGGTGTAAAGTCTAATTTACTAGATATGAAAATGGCTATACCAGCTTGCTTCTTGTGTCCATTTTCTTGGAATAGTTTTTCCAAGCCTTTTACTCTGAGGTAATGTCTATCCTTGTGGCTGAGATGTGTTTCTGGGATGCAGAAGAATGTTAGGTGTTGCTTACGCATCCATTCTATTAGTCTGTCTTTTTATTGGAGAATTGAGACCATTAATGTTGAGAGATATTAGTGACCAATGACTTTTAAGTCCCTTGCTTTTGATGTTGGTTGCAGTAGCGTATTTGTGTGGTTGTTTTTGTGACAGTATAGTTATCTAACTCCCATATAGTTTTGGTTGCACTTTGTCACTTTGGTATTTTCCTTCTATTAACTTCTGAAAGGCAAGATTAGTGGTTAGGAACTGTTTATTTGTTTTTATCATGGAAAATCTTATTTTCTCTATCAATAGTTATTGATAGTTTTGCTGGGTAAAGTAGTCTTGCCTGCAACCTATGGTCTCTTAGGGTTTTCAGGACCTCTATCCAGGTCCTTCTGGCTTTTATGGTCTCGGTTGAGAAGTCAGGTGTCATTCTGATAGGTTTGCCATTAAATGTTAATTGGCCCTTTTCCCTTTCTGCTTTTAATATTTTTTCTTTATTCTGTATATTTTGTGCCTTAATTATTATATGGTGGGAGGATTTTTTTTTTCTGGTCTATTCTATTTGGTGTTCTATAGGCCTCTTGTATGTTTATTTGCACCTCCTTCCTTAGATTGGGGAAATTTTCTTCAATGACTTTGTTGAAGATATTTTCAGGTCCTTGAAGCCGGGCATCTTCTCTTTCCTCAACTCCTATTATCCTCAGATTTTGTCTTTTCATGGTGTCCTTTATTTCTTGGATGTTTTGTGTTAGGAATTTTTCAGATTTAGTATTTTCTTTAATGTTTGTTTCAAGTTCTACCACAGAATCTTCTACTGATGATATTCGTTCCTCCATCTCTTGAATTCTGTTAGAGAAGCTTAGGTCTGTATTACTTGCGTGCTTCTCTGAGTTCACTTATTCCTGTCTTTCTTCTGTCTGTGTTTTTATCATTGTTTCCATTTTTTGTTATCAGATCTTGAACTGTTTTGTTGATTTCCTTCATCTGGCTTTATGTTTTCTTGAATTTCTTCCAATGACTTTCTATGGACCTTCAGGTCTTGAATTGTTTTATTTATTTCCATTATCTGGCTGTTTGTCTTTTCCTGAATTTTTTCCAGTGCCTCTCTATAGGCTTCTTTAATGCCTTCAATTTGTTGGACTCCATCTTCCTGCATTTGTTTTCAGATATTGTTTCCTCCATTATCATCTTACTTACTATGGATTGGAGGTTATTTTCCTTATTTCAATTGTGCTTCAGTTCTTAGGGTTGATTTCATTGGGATAGTTGGGATCTGGAGATGCTTTATTTTTCTTTTTTGTTGTTTAAGGTTTTGGGTTGACCTCTAGTCATCTTGCTGTCTCTGAAGTTGGGGCCCTGATCCACGCTTTCTGTTCCACCTAGGCCAACAGGCCCACCAAGCCTCCAAAGAGGAAGACAGAGGGTGAACAGGTGTGACACTCCCACAGGCACACCTGCTCAGCAGTGTAAAGCCTTAAAGCTGTGGCTGGAGGTGTGACTGCAGCTGCGTGGGACCTTGTGTGGGCCCTGGGTCTCTGAGGGCTGGTGTGCCTGATCTACACTCCCCATTCCTCCTGGGCCAGCATGTCTGCAGATGGTCAGAGAGGAATACAGGAGGCACAATAGATGCAGACACCCAGAGTTCTGGTTTTGTGCTCACGTTGCAGTGGTTTCCAGACCCTGAGGCTTTCTCAGGACTTGCAAGTTTTTCTGAGATCAGAACCACCTGTTTTCTTGTGTTTTTTCCTGGGCTAATAGCCCCAGTCTGGAGTTACACTGCCTATAGGTCAGTCTCAGATACCAAGTTCCTGGTTATCACTGGTGAGAACCTGTCCAGCTGTTGGACAGTGTGCACCCTTCCTCCAGGTTCTTAGATTAGATCACATGAGTGTGCCATTTTAGCACTATGTTTGGGGGGTGTCCACAGATGCTTGGTCCCCTGTGAGGGCTCTGGGTTTCTCTGTGGACTGGTAGGCTCATTGCCATGTTCTTTTTTCCCCCTGGGCCAACGGGCCCATGCATGGTCTGAGAGGAAGATAGGGGGAGCAGGTGAAGCCAACAGTCTCAGCTCTGGTTTTAGGTTTTTCACTCATGCTCACCTGGACATAGGCCCCTGGGGCTTTCTCAGGACTAGAGTGTTGGTCTGGTGTCAGAGCCACCCGTTGTCCTGTGTTTTTCCTGGGCCAGTAGTTCCAGCCTGGAGATACACCGTACACAGTTCAGTCTCAGATACAAAGCTCCAGGTTAACAATGGTGAGCACCTGTCCCGCTGCTGAGAAGAGTGCACCCTTCCTCTAAATTCTTAGAACAGACCAGATAAGCTGTGAGTACAGCTTTAGCTCTGCAGCTGGCAGGTGTATCCCCAACTGCCTGGTCTCCTGTCAGGTTCTGGCACTCTTTGCAGACTGGTGAGCCCAGAAACATGCTTTCTGTTCCCCCTGGACTTAGTATGGTCCAGATCTTCCAGACACCATGACACCATTCCAGTCACACCTGCAGGCAGGTCACCACACTAAGCACCTCAGTAGGTGGGGACTTGCCTCTGTTCCTGTTTACCTGCTTGGGTGGCTGCAGCCCTGGAGGCTGCTATCCAGGGCAGCTCATGCTCTCTGCATAGGCTCTGAGACTCTCCGTGGACTCCAAGAAATACACCCTGTTCCCACTGGACCTAGCATTGTCCATATTTTCCAGGCTCCACGCCAATCATCTCAGTAGGTAGGACCATGACTGCTCCAAGTTACACACTTGAGAGTCTGCAGCCAGGGCAACTGCTCTCTAGGGGAGACCTTGCTCTCTGTGCAGGCTCTGGGTCTCTCTGTAGACCCCCAGAAACACACTCTCTGTTCCTCCTGGACCTGGTATTGTCCAGCTCTTCGAGGTACCGTCCCAATCACCTCAGTAGGCAGGGACTTGCCTGCACTCAGCTACCCGTTTGAGTGTCTTCAGATGCAACAGCTGCTCTCCAGGGGGTCTGTGCTCTGCACACCAGTTCTGGGTCTCACTGTGGACCCCCAGAAGCTCGCTTTCTGTTCCCCCTAGACCTGTTACTGTCCAGATCTCCCGGACTCTGCAGCAATCACCTCAGTAGGCGGGGCTTGGCCAGCATTCCCAGCTACCTGCTTGAGTGTCTGCAGCTGGGGCGGCTGCTCTCTAGAGGGTCTGTGCTATGCGCACAGGTTCAGGGTCTCACTGTAGACCCCCAGAAGCACGCTCTCTGATCCCCCTGAACCTGTTATTGTCCAGGTCTTCCAGACACTGCGCCAAACTCCTCTGCAGGTGGGATCTTGTCTGAATCCCTGGTTACCTGCTTGAGTGGCTGCTGCCGCAGCAGCTGCTCTCCAGATGGTCCATGCACTTTGAGCGATCGGGGATGTGTAGGATTTTTGTAGTTTATTTCTGTTGAACAGTGGAATTCTCCCGCTGTGGTGGAGTGGGAAGCTTAGTATTCCTGGTTAAGAAAATAGTCCAAATTTCTGACATGATTACTCCGGTTTCTAAACAAGGTCCATCCCGCTCACCACCATCTTGGATCCCCCCAAAGAAATTAAATATTATAACATAAAAATCATGCAAGAATTAATAAAAAACAATGTTATGAAATTAATGTGTTCTGTGCAGAGATTATATGGTTTCAGTAGAAGGTATTAGAAACAAGATGAGAAAAGCAGCAGCAGCATCTGCTTGCTATAAGAATGAAACCGATGCACCAACCAAGGGCAATGCATACAGTGAACCTAGATCACCTTTTCAGTTATAGCCAATGGACAGCTCATTCTCCATGGTCATGGTGGTAGCAAGGACTGCCTCTGACATGAACTCTGGTGTACCTGATTTTATCCCTTCCCATAGGTGAGAAGGCCATGCAGGAGCACAGAGGAAAAGGGATATAAGCTATCCTGATGAGACCTGGTAGGCAGTGGTCAGATGGTGGGGGAAGAGAGAACCCCCTCTCAGAGGTATAGGGGAGGGGAATAGGGAGGGAGAGGGAGCGAAGTTAGAAAGGGGTGATACATGTGAGGGCATAACAGTTAGGATGTAATAGGAATACATTATAAAAAAGATGATGCTCCAACATTATAGAGAGTTTCGGGTGACTGTTCAGGCAGCAGCAAACTATCTGTCATTTTTTCATTTTATTTTTTTTTCATTTTTAAATTATTAAAATTAATTTATTCTTGTTACATCTCAATGGTTGTCCCATTCCGTGTATCCTCCCATTCTTCCCTCCCTCCTGTTTTCCCCTTACTCCCCTTCCCTATGACTGTGCCTGAGGGGGACTTCCTCCCCCTTTATATACTCATAGGGTATCAAGTCTCTTCTTGGTAGCCTGCTATCCTTCCTCTGAGTACCACCAGGTCTCCTCCTCCAGGGGACATGGTCAAATATGAGCCACCAGAGTACGTGTGAAAGTCATACCCCACTCTCCACTCAACTGTGGAGAATGTCCTGTCCATTGGCTAGATCTGGGTAGGGGTTTGAGTTTATGGTCTGTATTGTCCTTGGCGGGAGCCATAGTTTGAGCAGGATCCCTGGGCGCAAATCTGCCTATCATAATGTTCTTCTTGTAGGTTTCTAGGACCCTCTAGATCCTTCTACTTTGCTATTCTCCCAAGCTTCTCTCACCTAGAGTCCCAATAGGTGGTCTTAGGCTGCAATTCAACAACAACAGAAATAACAAAAAGCTTACACGTACATGGAAACTAAACAACTCTCTGCTAAATGACACCTGGGTCAGGGAAGAAATAAAGAAAGAAATCAAGGAGTTTCTGAAATTCAATGAAAATGAAGGAACAACATTTTTTTTTTTCATTTTAGAAGCTGCTAACCAGCATTCAAATTTATGCAGGTAATTAATTTTTATTCCTTCTCATGTTTCCAATGTGGTTGAAGACCAAATAGTTTAGTTTTAAGTTTAAGTTTCATGGTATAGTAGTTAAGATATTTTTAGCTCTAGACAGATATTTTAAGTTGATAGAGATGAGATATGATAGATTTTGTTTTAAATTCAAATTTTAGAGGCAGCAGAATATGAAAGATGTTTTGTTCAAGGTTGCCAAATTCAAATAGCCAAAATATTATGAATGCAACATTTTTCTAACTCTTGATTGTTATGTGGTTCTTCTTTTTGTGTGTTGTTTCTTGTATTTATGGGTTAAAAGATAAATGTGTATGTAAGAAATAAAAATAATAATAATAAATGAAAAATCTAAAATAAAAAATTAAAAATTGAAGGGAGCAACAAAAACAAAAGGAATGAAGCTGATATTACATTTAGGAATAAACATAATTAGGAAAGAGGCCATATTGATCATGAAGCCAATACCGGGGACTAAGTTGAGAGAGCTTTAAAATGGTACATTATCTATACACAACATGATGTCACCTTAAAATAAAAGGGAGGCTTCCTTTTAAAATATGTACAGAAGATTCATTAAGCAATAGCTTCAAATAAAATGTGATAGTTACCATGGAGAGGATGGGAGGGGAACAGGACAAAAAAGACCCTGGAGAGAAATACTCCAAGAAAATAAAAATAACTATTTTTATTTCTTAAAATGAGTTTCTGAAAGTTGCTCACTATGCGATTCAATTTAGGATGATCTAGGAGAGAAGCAGCACGGCGGAGCACATATGTTAATGTCATGGAGGTTTCTGCATTCACAGGATTTCCAAAAGATTAAATAATTACCTAAGCTAACAAATTTAAAAATAAATAAATAAAATAGGTCCAGATAGTCTAAATATGTAATGTCAGTAATTTAGTAATTTAGTGTGAGATCTTTAAAAAGTTTTTAATGCAAGGACAGGTTTGAAATGAAAGTTTGGGCCTTCAGTGCCTAGTAAAGGTATACAGAGTTCTAAGCAAGAGACTCACACAAGAAATTAATATTTACTTTAAAAATAAATTATCTTATTCCCTTTTAGTTTAAATTTTGCACATAAAACCTGTAGTTTAGACAGCCAACTATTAGCAAAATCACTTCCATTAATTTAATCAATTAAAAACCGCTACTAGATTAACATCTGTGCAGTATTTTCTCATTACCTTTGCTTTTGTGTGTGTGTGTGTTTCAGGTGTTGTGTTTATGCTTTGCTATTTTAGGCCATGGGCTTTTTCTTTTAGTGCTGGTCACTCTACATGGCCAATAGAAAAATTAAAATCAATGTGCTTGCATATTTAGTGTGTGGTAAGACCTGGTTTGCTGACTTATAGCTGACACTTCATTTTACATGGTGGAAGTCAAAAATGAACTTTAATTTATAGGCTGTAGTATACAAATTTTAAATAACATTACAGTAGTATTTACAGTAAAATACCCATTCTTACTGTTTCTTAGTATTACAAGGCAGGTGTCAGTGCTATCTCATTGTCTTTTTCAAATAACAACAGCAACAACAAAAAAAGAAAAAGAAAAAGAAAGAAAAAGAAAATTGCATTAAAACCCAATGAATATAAAAAAAGACACTATGAACATAGTGTGAGAAATTGAAAGATTAAACACAGAAGGAAAGTATTGTTGTACTACTTTAGGAAAGAAAATCATGGGGGAAATACTGATTTGTTCCCATTGTGCTCTGTATTGAAACATTTGTATTTTATGGAACACTTGGGCACTGGAATAATTAAGAGTGAATCCAGGTCTTGCAGATAGCCTGTATTTGATTCCCACCACCTGTATTACAGGGGTCACTGATGCCTCCAAGTCAACCTCTGGCAGAATCTCTCCTTTGGCTTCCCTGGGGAAGCTACTCTCAGATGTGCTCATGTCTACACTCTCTGATATATGTTTAAAAAATTAATAGAACCTTTGAACTGACCTTAAAACTGTGAAGTAAGTAGATTTAAATAAAACCTTTCCTCTCACCTTTGTCTATTCATTAAAAACAATTGACTCATTTCATGTGGCTATTTTTATGGAGATGCTTTTCTAAGAACATTTGCTCAACCATGTGCATAGAAGCCTTATTCATCATAGCCAGAACATGGAAACAGCCTAAGTGTCCTTTAGTAGAAGAATGGATAAAGAAAATGTGGTACATTTACACTATGGAATACTACTCAGCTATTAAAACAAGGGAATTTCGGAAATCTGTGGACAAATGGATTGAACTAGAAATGATCATAATGAGTGAGTTCACGCAGAAGCAGAAAGAGGCAAATGGCATATACTCACTTATATCTGGACACTAGCACAAGGGGCATGTCCCATGAAAGTCTTCACTTACCAGGAAAGTGGGATAGAGGGGAGGACATCCTATTTGAACTCTAGGTGAGAGAAGCATGGGAGAATGGGAAAATAGAAGGATCAGAGGGTCCTAGAAATGTACAAGAAGAACATTATGATGGACGGATCTGGGCCCAGGGGTCCTGCTCAAACTATGGCACCAGCCAAGGACAATACATCCAGTAAACTTCAAACCCCTACGCAGATCTAGCCAGTGGACAGGACATTATCCACAGTTGAGTGGATAGTGGGGTCTGACTTTAACACAAACTCTGTTGCCCCATATTTGACCATGTCCTCTGGAAAGGGAGGCCTGGTGGCACTCATAGGAATGATAGCAGGTTACCAAGAAAAGACTTGATACTCTATGAGCATATACAGGGGGAGGAGGTCCCCCTCAGTCACAGTCACAGTGGAAGAGAGCAAGGGGAAAATGGGAGTGAAGGAGGAATGGTAGGACACAAGGGATGGCATAAAAATTTAGATGTAATATGAATAAATTAATAAAATATATTAAAAAGAGATAATTTAAGCAAAATCATCAGATGTTGTCAAGTGGTATTTTTCAAAATGGCACATTTCAGAACAGTCCCATGTAATTTTTCTTTTAGGTGATATTTCCATGCCTGTATTGCACTTGGCAGTTAATGAAATACTATTAAATGCTCATTTCTCAATCTTACTTTTTTGCAGTTTTCTAAATGATGCTTTAAAAGTATGAAGAGCAAATATGAGACACAAGAGTACGTGAGAAATTCATATCCCACTCTCCACTCAACTGTGGAGAACGTTCTGACCATTGGCTAGATCTGGGTAGGGGTTTAAAGTTTACTGCCTGTATTGTCCTTGGCTGGTGCCTTAGGTCCAAATATGCCTATCATAATTTTCTACTTGTAGGTTTCTAGGACCCTCTGGATCCTCCTACCTTGCTGTTCTCCCATGCTTCTCTCATCTAGGGTCCCAATAAGATGTCCTCCCATCTGTCCCAGTTTTCTGGTAAGTGAAGCCTTTTGTGGGACATGCCCCTTGGGCTAGTATGCAGTCTGGTGCCTCACATTTGAACATGTCCCCTGGACGGGGAGACCTCTGGCACTCAGAGGAAGGACAGCAGGTTACCAAGAAGACACTTGATACCCTAGGAGCATATACAGGGGGAGGTAATCCCCCTCAGGAACAGTCATGGGGGAGGGGAATAAGGGGAAAATGGGAGGTCTAGAAGAATGGAAGGATACAAGGGATGGGATAACCATTGAGATGTAACAAGAATAAATTAATTAAAAAAAGTATGAAGAGCTGGTATTGGAATGCTGGTATTAGATCATTAAGGTATGGTCCTTTATGAATTGCAACAGGCCATGAACATTATCAAGTGTCCTTGAATCAGTCATCTCACACAAATGAATTTGAGCATACTGTGTCACTACTCCTCCAATTAGTATAGATAATCAAGAATTGATTGCAAATTTATAAGAAGTGAAATCTAGTTTTTCTGTAAATCATTGTGAGCAGTTTTTATTTTATATTCTGCTCTCTGAAGAATAGGCTTATGGTTTTTCTATCACTTTTTCTATAATAATGTAATTCCCCACCTCCACAACAAGTTAACCTTTGCTACCTACACATCTCATTGTTATTTGCACCCAAATAAAGGAAG
Source organism: Acomys russatus (assembly GCF_903995435.1). Taxonomy (NCBI): domain Eukaryota; kingdom Metazoa; phylum Chordata; class Mammalia; order Rodentia; family Muridae; genus Acomys; species Acomys russatus. Next base: position 70,376 of record NW_026131961.1, read on the forward strand.
AAATAGAAGCAAAAGATGCATTATTGAAAAGGCATTGAACTGTAAATTTCTCCTATCATTTGAAAGAAACCTCCTTGATTTTAAACTGACCTTTCTCACCCTATAAAATTTCTATTATTATGTTCCTTAATAAAGCTTTTAAAACCTTTAATAAATAACAGGTATGGGTTTGCTATAATATAAAATAAAAAACTAATATTTTATTACTTTTTATTATTGACTTTGACATTTCTTAATAAACATTTGACTTTTAAGAATTTATAGTTATGATTCTCAGACAGCCTACAAGCCTGACTAGGGAGGAAGCAAGTGGCATAATTGTTGATCTTCACTTCTCTCTTCTTTTATATAAAACCAGTGCTTCAGTGTGACTCTCTACTCTGCAGCAGACAACATGCTATTATATCCTTATTTTTTCTCTCCCCATCTCCAGCAGATCTCATAGAGCTTCACCCCTAACTTGCTTTCTACATATATGTTATTCTAGAAGGCATACACTGAACATTGTGTAGACACATTTGACAAAGAAGCAAGTTGGCCAATGAACCAAATAGGAAAGTTTTATTTTTTATTTTTTTTTAATTTTTTTTTTATTAATTTATTCTTGTTACATCTCAATGTTTATCCCATCCCTTGTATCCCCCCATTCCCCCCCCCCCATTTTCCCATTATTCCCCTCCCCTATGACTGTTCCTGAGGGGGATTACCTCCCCCTATATATTCTCATAGGGTATCAAGTCTCTTCTTGGCTACTTGCTGTCCATCCTCTGAGTGCCACCAGGTCTCCCCCTCCAGGGGACATGGTCAAATGTGAGGCACCAGAGTACGTGAGAAAGTCGTATCACACTCTCCACTCAACTGTGGAGAATATTCTGACCATTGGCTAGATCTGGGAAGGGGTTTAAAGTTTACCTCCTGTATTGTCCTTGGCTGGAGCCTTAGTTTGAGTGGGACCCCTGGGCCCAAATCTGCAAGGCATCCTATTGGGACTCTAAATGATAGACGCATGGGAGAACAGCAAAATAAAAGGATCCAGAGGGTCCTAGAAATCTACAAGTAGAACAAATAGGAAAGTTTTAAATCTTCACTCTTCCTCTTCTTTTCCATAACCAATTGACCAGTCATAATGCTTGTTTTTCACTAGAATACCTGTTATGGCCTCTCCTTACTCCCTTGTCCCGTACTCAAGTTACTAACCAGATCCTGGTGGAGCACCTTGCTTTTCTCCATTCTGTACAACTAAGCACTCCCTCCTCCATTAGATCATACCAGTTGTAACTACAAATACCTAAAAACACATTTTATACAGAAACCTCAGTAGGCACACATACCAAAACCACAAATGAATTGTCAACCAAGAGAATTCTTAATCCTTTCTAAGAGCCATAGAGGAAAAGAGAAATCAAGGAGCCAAGCAGCCATATAAAAAAAGGCAAGATCAGATATCAGCACCTAAACCTCCAGTCTTCCTAAACACAGGTTCCTAAATGCCAGCATAAAAATACAGTCAATCAAGGCCAGAAGAATATGTCTCCATTAGAGCCCAGATGATCCTGAATATGCCAACATAGCTGAAACATAAAAAATACATTTAAAATCCTTTATGAAAGTGAGAGAGCTCTTTAAACAAGAGATTAACAAATTATTTAAAGAAATCTATGAAAAAAGCAAACAATACAAGGAATCAAACAGTTCAAGACCAAAAATAGAATCAATAAAGAAAATGCAAACTAAGGTAACTAAGGTAATATGAACAGGAAACTCAGAGACAAATTTCAACAACATAATACAAGAATTGGAAGAGAGAAACTCAGGCATTGAGGACACCATCAAGGTAATTTATACCTTCATCAAAGAAAATGTTAAATGAAAAAAAAAAAAAGCACAATACATCCAGGAACACTATGAAAAAACTTAATCCAAGAATAATAGAATTAGCAGCAGAAGAAGAAACCTGGATCTACTGCACAGAAAGTATTTTCACCAAAATCATTAAGGGCAACTTGTCTAACTTAAGAAAACAAATGCCTCTGTTGAGAATTCTCTGTTTAGTTCCAAGCCCCATTTCTCAATTGGGTTATTCAGTTTGGTGGTGTTTAATTTCTTGAGTTCTTTACATATTTTGGATATTAGACCTTTGTCAGATGTAGGGTTGGTGAAGATTTTTTCCCAGTCTGTAGGCTGTCACTTTGTTCTCTTGACAGTGTCTCCTGCCTTACAGAAGCTTCTCAGCCTCATGAGGTCCCATTTATTAATGGTTGACATTAAGGCCTGGGCCGTTGGAGTATGAAATGGCTGAGAAACACTTAAAGAAATGCTCAACCTCCTTAGTCATCAGGGAAATGCAAATCAAAACAACTCTGAGATTCCATCTTACACCCATCAGAATGGCTAAGATCAAAAATTCAAGCGACACCACATGCTGGCGAGGATGTGAGGAGAGAGGAACACTCCTTCATTGCTGGTGGGAATGCAAACTAGTACAGCCACTTTGGAAATCTATCTGGTGCTATCTCAGAAAAATGGGAATAGGGCTTCCTCAAGACCCAGCTATTCCACTCCTTGGAATATACCCAGAAGATGCTACAGCACACAACAAGAAAATTTACTCAACCATGTTCATAGCAGCCATATTCATAATAGCCAGAACATGGAAACAGCCTAAGTGTCCCTCAGTTGAAGAGTGGATAAAGAAACTGTGGTACATATACACTATGGAATACTACTCAGCTATTAATAACAAGGAATTCCCGAAATTTGTGGATAAATGGATTGAGCTAGAAATGATCATAATGAGTGAGTTAACCCAGAAGCAGAAAGAATCAAATGGTATATACTCACTTATATCTGCATACTAGCCCAAGGGGCATGTCCCACAAAAGCCTTCACTTACCAGGAAACTGGGACAGAGGGGAAGGCATCCTATTGGGACTCTAAAGGAGAGACGCATGAGAGAATAGCAAAATAAAAGGATCCAGAGGGTCCTAGAAATCTACAAGTAAAACAATATGATAGGCAGATTTGGGCCCAGGGGTCCCGCTCAAACTAAGGCACCAGCCAAGGACAATACAGGAGGTAAACTTTAAACCCCTTCCCAGATCTAGCCAATGGTCAGAATATTCTCCACAGTTGAGTGGAGAGTGTGATACGACTTTCTCACGTACTCTGGTGCCTCACATTTGACCATGTCCCCTGGAGGGGGAGACCTGGTGGCACTCAGAGGAAGGACAGCAAGTAGCCAAGAAGAGACTTGATACCCTATGAAAATATATAGGGGGACGTAATCCCCCTCAGGAACAGTCATAGGGGAGGGGAATAATGGAAAAAGGGGGGGGAGGAATGGGAGGATACAAGGGATGGGATAAACATTGAGATGTAACAAGAATAAATTAATTTAAAATAAAATAAAATTCTGAATGCAAAAAAAAAAAAAAAAAAGAAAACAAATGCCTATGATGGTACAAGAAGCATACAAAACAAACAAATGAAACAAAAAAACCAATAAACAAAAACCACAAATATAACCAGAAAATGAAGTCTCCTTGGCATGTAATTAAGAAAGCCCTAAACTTAGAACAAAGAAAGGCCAATATAGAAAAAAAGTTGCAACTAACTTCTTTCTTTACCAATAAAATCCTTGAAAACTAAATGTAAGAACATATTTTTAATTCAGCTACCATCATCAAATAGACAAAGATAAAGGGATAATTCAACATATGTAATTAATAAATGGAATCCACCATATAGTTAAACAAAATGAAAACAATAAAAATACATGATTATATGATTAGATGCAAAAAATGGCCTTTGAAAAAAATTGAACAACCTTCATGGTAAAAGCTATGGGAAAATTAAACATAAAATGAATATATATCAAAAGGATAAATATAGTTTATCTGAAAGCTCAGGCTCAACATCAATTGAATGCAAAGCTATCCCATCAATATCTGGGACAAGATGAGGTTGTTCAGTATTTTAATTGGAAGTGTCTGGTTACTTTGAAGTCATTTGTGTCATGTGATGTTTTTCTGGGAGGAGTTTTGTGAGAGGTCATGTGATGTTTTGCTGGAATCAGACATGTTGGAAGGTAAGTGATGTTTGGAAGGAGTATAAACAGACTCCACAAACAGTAGGATCATGCTTTTTGCATTGCTATACTGCTATGCTATGCAAACTTTCACTGGTCTTTGTTGGTCTTCACTGGTATTCATTTTAGCAGAGAAAAATTTTCAGAGTACTTCCTGTGGTACTTCAGCTGATTCTCTTGGCTTCCACACTTGTGTCAGTTCAATGGAGCCATAGAGTTTCCACTGGTTTACCCTACCACAACACATTCCTGTTGCTGTTTGGTGTTGGCTATTGGACTAGACTACTGGTAACCTTGGGAATTGGCCCAAGGAATTATGTCTAAACAGGTAAGAGCCCTTTTTTCCTATTAACATTTTTTCTCTGGAGAGTGGGTTAGACAAATTGAGGTTTAATTGTTTAAGAACCCTAAATAAAGTAGATTTTGGAAATCCAAGCCTACATATTTTTCCATTCATATTTATTGTAGTAACTGATATCTTAAATAGAATAATAATACAACTGAAAAAGGTCAAATTGATGTTAATTATAAAGGCAATTTTATAATATTTTACTTGCAGATGTTATGATAGTTTACATGTAACTCTAAATATAAATATTCCAATTAGGAACTCCTACAATTAATAAACAATTTCAGAAAAATAGCTGGCTACAAGATTAACTCAAAATATCCAGTAGCCTTTCTGTATACAAATGGCAAATGGAATCAGAAAGAAATCAGCAAAACATCGCCTTTCACAATACTCTGATGAATGCTGCTTGCTAAGGCTCCTCACAGGCCTCACCAGTATTGCAGACAATGTGGATCTGGTCCACACCTGATCCAACTATGCTTGTTTGCTGCCTGTGTGCCATATGGCCTGGCTAGTGAGGAGCAGCTGGGCAATCTGAATGCTCTGGTGCATTATGGGCCTCCTCTGCTGGTATGCTATGTCAATTCTGGATGGGTCAGGCTGGAGAGGAGTGGGCAGAGAGAGATTCAAGACCAAAACTACTTTTGTGACCCATAGGCCTCCTAGGGATAGAGGAAAATGTTGCTTATAATTATTTTATTATTATACAGGAGAAGCTTGTTTGTCTTCAACTGAGAGACAGAAAGCCTTGTGGAGCTGGATGGCATGAGAATTGAAGTAGAACGTGGAGAAATAGAGAGAGGGGAAAATCTAATGAGGGTATATTATTTGGGAAGAAAATATATTTTTAATTAGTGAAAAGAAAAATGTTTATAATGGAATATCCAATTTGAATAAAGCTGGATTACTATTTACTAAAGTCTTCCTTTTGATGATACTTCTGAAATGTCTTGATAAACAAGTTTATTAAGCCAGAATTTTGCAACTATAACGTAACTAATTTTTTTTGACAGAAGGAAGCAAAGCGAATGCTACCTTCTTGAGTTCTTATCCTATTGATCGTTGGCATTTGGACCCATCAAATTATAGTAAATATTTAGCATAACTTACAAGACTCTCGAGGATTTAATTTACTTTGGCTGCTGAAACCATTACTAGATACTTCATTCATTAATTTATTTTACAACTCCTTGCTTTTATCTTCCTCTTCCCATCCTCCCTCTCCATTCTGTCCTATTTCTTGTTCCTAGATGTCTGAAAGGTAGGGTCCTCCTCCCACACTATCTGACCAGAGCCTATTACATCTCATCTGGATAGCCTTCATCCTCTGCCCTCTGCCAAGAGGGCAGTGATCAAATCACGGGAACAAGTTTATGTCAGAAGCAATCCCTTGCTCTTCCCTCCACTTCTCGATGTAGAGAATGTCTACATCTGAACAGGGGCTCTAGGTTCTCTGCTTGCAATGTCCTTGGTTGGTTCATCAGTTTGGAAAGCCCCTCCCCAACCCATGTCCAGATCTGTCTACCTTTATAGTCTTCTTGTGGAACTTATGACAACTGCCTCCCTGTCCTTAAATTCCTCATATCTTCCATACACCTTGCAGCTCTTACCCAAGAATCTGGCTTTGAGTCTCAGTATCTGTCTTGATTCCTGACAGGGTGGTTGGGTGGAATGTCTCAGAGGACTTTTGTCTTGGGTTCCACTTACTAGTGGAACCTGAGCTGCCCGTCAGCTACATCTTTGTAAAGGGCCTAGGTACTGTCCAGGAATGGTCCATGGTTGATGCTTTGGTCTCAACAGGACCCTTTGAGTCCTTAAAGATCCTGTTACTTCCAGGTCCTTCCCCCTCTTCTGATATCTTCTTCAATTTCTTTCTTCAGAGACTTGCAGTTCTGGTCATACAGGTCTGTCACTTGCTTGGTTAGGTCTATACCAAGATACTTTATGTTATTCATGACTAGTGTAAAGGGTGTTGTCCTCCCAATTTCTTTCATCAGACCATTAATAATTTGTTTTATTATTATTATTATTATTATTATTATTATTATTATTATTATTATTATTATTATTATTATTATATTGTATTGTATTGATCCACTTTTCTGAAGGTACTTATTAGCTGAAGGAGTTTCTCAGTAGTATTTTGGTGGTCACTTATATATACTATCTTATTAAATGTGAATATTAATATGTTGACTTCTTCCTTTAATTGTCTTATTGCTCTAGCTAGAAATATTGAATAGACATAGAGAGAGTAGGTATCCTTGTCTTGTCCCTGATTTTAGCGAAATCACCTTTAGTTTCTCTCCACTTAATTTCATGTTGGCTATAGGCTTGCTGTATATTGCCTGTATCGTGTGTAGGTACGTGCCTTGATTTCCTGATGTCTCCAACACATTTAATATAAAAACATGCTGGATTTTGTCAAAGGCTTTTTCAGCATCTAATGAGATGATTGTGTGGTTTTTTCTTCCAATTTATTTATCTGATACATGACATTGATGAATTTGTACACATTGAAACATCCTTGGATTCCTGAGATGAAGCCTACTTGATATTGATGGATCATGTTTTTTATGTGCTTTGAAATTTAGTTTGGGAATATTTTATTGAGTATATTTGCATCAATGGTCATCAGGGAAATTGGTCTGTAATTCTCTTTCTTCATTGAGTCTTTGTGTGGTGTAGGTATCAGGATGATTGTGGCCTCATAGAATGACTTTGGCACTATTCCTTCTGTTTCTGTTGTGTGGAATTGTTTGAGGAGTATTGGTATTAACTCTTCTTTTAAAGTATGGTAGAATTGTATGCTAAAACCATCTTTCCAAGGGATTTTCATTTGGGAGAATCTTAATGACTGCTTCTACTTCTTATTTCTTATAGGCTTTATGTCTATTTAAATTATTTGTTCAATCATTATTTAACTTTGGTAAATGGTATATATAAAAAGATTACCCATTTTGTTTTGATTTTCCAATTTTGTGGAGCACATGTTTTTGAAGTAAGACATAATGATTCTTTGGATTTCCCCAATGTCTGTTGCTATGTCCTCCCTTTTCATTTCTGATTTTGTTAATTTGGATACTGTGTCTCTGCCCTTATGTTAGTTTTGTTAAAGTTTGTCTATTTGTTGATTTTCTCAAAGAACCAGTTTTTAGTTTTGCTGATTTTTTTATTATTCTGTTTGTTTCTAATTTTTTAATTTTCAGCCATGAATTTGATTATTTCTTCTTGTCTACTCAATTTGGGTGCATTTGCTTTTCCTTTTATTGTTTTGTTTGAAAGGATTTAAATGTGTTTTTAAAATGTTAGAATGGGTTTCTCTCCAATTTCTCTATGAAGGCACTTGATGAATGGATTTTCCTCTTAGCACTGCTTTCATTATGACTTATAAGTTTGGCTATGTTGTACTTTTAGGTTCATCGAATTCTAAAAAGTCTCCCACTATTAATGTGATCCATTCAATGTGAAATTCATGCATTAGTAATCTTTCTTTTACAAAAAGGTGCCCTTGCATTTAGGGTATGGATGTTCAGATTTGATAAGACAGGCTTGTGGATTTTTCCTTTGGCGAATATGATGTACCTTTCCCCATCTCTTTCAATTTTCCTATGTTTCTTGGGTGGAATTAAGGTCCTTAGATTGGAGCTTTCTTTCTAGTATTTTCTGTATGCCTGGATTTGCAGATAATATTACTTGCATTTTGTTTTGTTTGTAATATCTTGTTTCTCCATCTATGCTGAGTGAGAGTTTTTCTGGGTATAGTAGTCTACATTGACTTCCCTTCTGTGGTCTCTTAGAAGGTACAAGATATTTAGCCTGGCCCTTCTACCTGCTAAAGTCTCTTTTAGGAAATTGCATTCAATTCTTATAGGCCTGCATATGAAAGTTTCTTGACCTTTTTTGTATCTTTTAATGTTGTTTCTTTGTTCTGTAGATTTTGTGTTTTGATTATTATATGGTGGGATGATTTTCTTTTCTGGTTCAATATAATTAGTGGTCTGTATGATTCCCCTAGGTTTGGAGGCATGTCTTTCTTTAGGTTAGGAAAAATTTCTTCTATAACTTTGTTGGAAATATTTTTTTGTTCCTTTAATCTGAGCTCTTCATCTTCTTCTATTCCTCATATTCTTGGGTTAGTTCTTTTCATAGTATCCATGATTTTCTGGATGTTTATTGTCTCGACATTTCTAGACTTAACATTTTCTTTGACTAATATATCAATTTCTTCTTTCATATCTTCTATGTCTGAGATTACTCTTATAATGTCTTGTGTCTGTTGTTCCTATTCTTGTCTCTAGGTTTTCCATCTCCAGTATCCCCTCTTTTTGTGCATTCTTTATTGTTTCTTCTTCAATTTTCAGACCATCCAACAGTTATATTCATTTCCTTTACTAGTTTAATTGTGGGGTTTTTTTTTTTATTTTAAGGGGGATTCATTCATTTCATCTATAAATTGTAAATATCTCCAGAAAGTGTCCATTTGCAGTAAAGGCATGGGATCTTTCATGTGGATCGGGACTCAAGTTAAACCAAACATTGATAGTCTATCCCCACAAGTTCTGCACCACCATTTTCTAAGCACATATTTTAGGCAGGGCAAATTGTAGTTGGAGGTATTTGTTACTGGGTTTGTATCCAGATTTGCATTTCTGTAGCCTACAGAGTACCTTTCCATGCTAAAGAGATTAGAATGTAGGATTGAGGGCTTCATGGAGGTACTAACTTGAACTTCAGTGAGCTGTATGTGTGTTATCTAAGGATAAGGGCCTGATTGTCAGTTTTTAGGAATGAACCTGTATCCTAGTATCACCATGAGTTTTTTTTTTTACTAGTCTCCATGGGACACCTTATGCACAATTCAACCAAATGTGACCTAATTGCACCACTAGAAGCCTTGCCCAGCTAGAAAACAGGGCCAGTTCAGACTGAATACCCTCCATTAGAAGAACACATCACTAGGATAACACTAATATATTGCAGGAAGTTTTCACTGAACTATTTTTCCTATACCTTCTTCCTAATGTCCCATAATTCCAATTTTGTCTCTCCATCTATTATTTCAGATAACTCTCACTCATGTCTCTCCTCCTTATTTATTTTCTCTAGGCCTATGCATTATAGCTTGTTCTAATTGCCTTAACAGGTAGTATTCACTTATAAGTGAATACATATCATAATTTTATTCTTTTGTCTGAGTGACCTCACTAAGAATGAAGTGTTTTTTCTGAAATCAGGAAAATTTCTCTGCTAGTTTCATAATGACTTTTTTTTTTAAATAATTTGAGCAATCCCCAATTGTGCGAATGTACCACATTTTTTTTATCCATTCTTCTGTTGAGGGACATCATATTTTTCCCCAGTTTCTGGCTATTACAAATAAAACCTCAATACATGGCTAATCAAGTAAACTTGAGGAAGGAAGGGATATTTGTCTGGGTATATACAAAGAGTGATAGAGCTGGATCTTGATGTAGATCAATTCCCAATTTTTATGTGAACCACAATATTGATTTCCATAGTGGTTGTAAAAGTTTACACTCCCACCAGCAATGGAGAAATGTTCCCCTTGCTGCACATCCTCACCACCATGAGCTGTCACTTGTGTTATTGATCTTAGCCATTGTAGCAGATATAAGATGGATTTGCATTTCCCTGATTTCTAAGGATTTTGAATATTTCTTTAATTGTCTCTCAGCAATTTGAGATTTCTTTATTAGGAATTTGATGTTAAGATCTGTATCCTATTTTTAAATTGTATTATTTGGTTTGTTGATATGTATTTTTTTCCTATTTTGTAGACTGCTTCTGTGTCTGATGGTGTCTTTTGCCTTACAGTATTTTTTCAGTTTCATGATGTCCTATCTATTAATTTTGTTGATCTTAGTGGCTGTGCTATCAGTGTTCTGTTCAGAAAGTCATCTTCTGAGCCAGCTGTCTCAAGGCTATTCCCCAATTTTTCTTCTAGCAGGCTTAGTGTGACTGGTTTTATCGAGTTCTTTGCTACATTAAGACTTCAGTTTTGTGTAGGGTAATATACATGTATGTATTTGCATTCTACTACATGAAGACATCCCATTTGTTTCAGACTAGCACAATTTCTAAAGAGGTTTCTTTTTTTTAACCAGCATTTTTTACTGGGTTCTTAATGGAAAAGCCAGGTGTCTGCAGTTGTATGGATTTATGTTCAGGTAGATCTTCAATTTAATTCCATTGATCAATATGTCTACTTTTATTCCAATATCATGTTCTTTTTATTCCAACAGCTCTGTGGTACAACTTGAAATCAAGGATGGTGATACCTCAGGATGTTCTTTTATTGTTCAGAACTGTGTTGGCTCAATTTCTTAACAATTAGACTTTATTATACAACCCAGTTATCCTACACAAGAGGGAAAAAAGGTTAAAGGGAAAAAAGAGTGAACCTTCCGGTATCTGTTCCATATGACAGATCCCTAGGTGTCTCTGGCCTGCATTCTGGTCATCTCTGTGAACCACATGAGCTCCTGCTCCAAACCTGCAGCCTTCTTCCTTCCTCTCTGCTTCAGTATGTCTCTCTTGTGCAAGGGCTGGTCTCCTCCCAGTATCTCTCCTCCCTTTAATGTTTGATTAGAAACACAATTGTTTGGCTAGAGTCTCCGGTCCATTCCCTGAATTCTGGATCCAGGATGGTTCCTTACTGTCTTCAATAATGTCCATCTCAGTGGCATGCAGGTTCTTCCAAGCAGCAGAGCCTGAAGACCTGCCTAGACTCCCTTCACCTGGGATATTGTCTACAATCCTTCCACATATCCCCTGTTTCTTTTTTAAAAAATAAGAACTATATACACATATACAGAAGCATCAGATATCAAATACATAGCCCAATCCTTTTGTATCTATTTCTTAATTCCACTGTCCTATTAAAAAGAGTCCTTTCCTATTGTCTAAAATCTTTTAAAGTCTATTCATTAGAAATTGCAATTATCAATCTATAATTGTGTTTTTTATTCTTAAACTAAAGCTTCCAGTAACACTTTGGCTATCTAGTCTTTAATCCAATCAGAGACCGACCCAAGAAGGAAATTTTATCTAATGTAAAGGAAGTGCTGGTGGGCAACTTCCATGTATGGATAGGACAGAGAAAACTGACCGCTTGGGCAGTCACCGGATTCTTTCCATCATTGGGGAAATAAGTCTTCAGTCTTATTGGCCCAAAGCACCCAACATCTGCTTTGTGAAGGAGGTATTCTGATGGTCTGGTCCACCTAGTCTCTGCAAAGCCAAACAGTCAACTTCCCAGCATCACTGTTGATCATAGTGGGCAGTCAGTCTGTCATCAGCAGTAGAAATAAGAGCAGTAAGTGACTATTCTGTCATTTTCTTCTCTTGATGCCCTCATTTTCAATGGTGTAAATGGAGATGCAGCCAGGAGTGGATGTCTCTCTGTTATGAAAGGCCTCCATCATTAAATGCCATATTTGTGGACCTCTAAAAAGTTTGAAGATCATCTCTCTATCTATTTTTAAAGTTATCAATCTATTCCTTTGAAGATATATGGAAGAAACAAACAAGCCTGCTCTGTAACCAAGTAAATTAGTATCTAGTAAGATTTATACGTAACTAAATACCAACTTTTATCTCCGATCTTCCTGAACAGATTATTAATAGTTACTTTTCATAAGACATTACCTTTTCAAATGAGTGGAAAATGATTAATACATTAATTAAACATTGAACAAAATGATCTTAAGTTTCTACTAATGTAAACTATATAGGATTTTAACATATAACATACAATAAATAAGGCAAAAGTTGAATAACAATATACAATTTAAGTATTTGTCAATGTGAAACAAAAGTTGAATGAAATAGTCTTTAATTTCCATCAACCAAAATAGTCTTAAGTTTTCATCAATCTACAATACCGATGTAGGATTTTTGAAGCTAGTAGATTCAATAATCTTACTATATGCCTATATACCTATATACCTACATCTTCCCCTCCTTACCCCATTTTCCTTAATTTTAGATGGGCTAGAGAGATAAGAGAGACAGAAAGATAGAAGAAAGAAATCCCTAAATGAAAATTTTATCAATTTATAGCTTGCCACTTTCAGCAAAAATGAGCATTGGTTACCCACTAAAAACACCCACTCTGCCTACTGGGAATGGGGGCATCATGTTCTCTAAATTACTTTATGCTTTTTAGGAGAAAAAAATCTTTTGGGTACCCTACAAAAATAATATATTGGCCAAGCCCTGAAAAGGCTAGTTGTGTCTGTTTTTGTCCAGTCTTTTTGGGATCGATCCTTTTCGCTAGCCCTTTTATTGTTAACATGCATGTAATTACTTTAAAAAATATATTTATTAATTTATTCAGATTACATCTCAATTGTTATCTTATCCCTTGTATCCTCCCATTCTTCCCTCCTTCACATTTTCCCCTTACTCCCTTCCCTATGACGCTGAAAAAGGGGGGTCCCCTTTCCCTTTTATATGCTCATAGGGTATTAAGTCTCTTCTTGGTAGCCTGCTATCCTTCCTCTGAGAACCACCAGGCCTCCCCATACATGGGATGTGGTCAAGTATGGGGCACCAGAGTTCTTGTGAAAATCAGTCCCCACTCTCCACTCAACTGTGAAGAATGTCCTGCCCATTGACTAGATCTGGGTAGGGGTTCAAAGTTTACTGCCCGTATTGTCCTTGGCTGGTGCCATAGTTTGAGGTGTACCCCTGGGCCCAGATTCACCCATCATAAGTTCTTCTTGTAGGTTTCTAGGACACTCTGGATCCATCTATTTCTCCATTCTCCCATGCTTCTCTCACCTAGAGTCCCAATAGAATGTCGTCCCCTCTGTCCGACTTTCCTGGTAAGTGAAGACTTTCATGGGACATGCCCCTTGAGCTAATGTCCAGATATAAGTGAGAATATACCATTTGCCTCTTTCTGTTTCTGGGTTACATCACTCATTATGATCATTTCTAGTTCAATCCATTTGTCCACAAATTTTGGGAATTCCTATTTTTTTAATAGCTGAGTAGTATACCATATTGTAAATGTACCAGTTTCTTTATTCATTCTTCTACTGAGGAACACTTAGGCTGTTTGCATGTTCCGGCTATTATGAATAAGGCTGCTATGAACATGGCTGACCAAATGTTCTTGTTGTGTGCTCGAGCATCTTCTGGGTATATTCCAAGGAGTGGAATAGCTGGGTCTTGAGGAAGCCCTATTCCCAGTTTTCTGAGACAGCACCAGATAGCTTTCCAAAATGGCTGTAATAATTTGTATTTTCACCAGCAGTAAAGGACTGTTCCTCTCTCTCCACACCATTTCCAACATGTGGTGTCACCTGAATTTTGGATCTTTGCCATTCTGATGGTTGTAAAATGGAATCTCAGAGTCGTTTTGATTTGCATTTTCCTGATGACTAAGGGGGTGGAACATTTCTTTAATGTTTCTCAGCCATTTGGTATTCCTCTGTTGATAATTCTCTGTTCAGTTCTGAGCCCCATTTCTCAATTGGGTTATTTGGTTTGTGGTGATTAATTTCTTGAGTTCTTTATATATTTTGGGTATTAGACTTTTGTCTGATGTAGGGTTGGTGAAGATCTTTTCTCAGTCTGTACGGTATCACTTTGTTCTGTTGACAGTGTTTCCTGCCTTACAGAAGCTTCTCAGCCGCATGAGGTCCCATTTATTAATTGTTGACCTTAAGACCTGAGCTGTTGGCGTTCTGTTCAGGAAGTTGTCTCCTGTGCCAATGTGTTTTAGGCTCTTCCGCACTTTTTCTTCTAACTGATTTGTGTCTCTGGTTTTATGTTGAGGTTTTGATCCACTTTGACTTGAGTTTTGTGCATGGTGACAAATATGGGTCCAATTGCATTTTTTAACATGTACACATCCAGTTAGACCAGCACCATTTGTTGAAGATGCTATCCTTTTTTCCACTGGGTAATTTGGCTTCTTTGTCAAAAATCAAATGACCCATATGTGTATGGGTTCATTTCTGTGTCTTTGATTGATTCCACTGATCAACCAACCTATTTCTATGTCAGTACCATGCTTTTTTAATTACTGTAGCTTTATAGTACAGCTTGAGATCAAGTATGGAGATTCCTCTGGTGGATCTTTTATTTTAAAAGATTGTGCTAGCTATTCTGGGTTTCTTATTCTTCAATATGAAGTTGAAAAATGAACTTTCAACGTCTTTAAAATTATGTAGATATTTTTATAGGGATTGCATTGAAAATGTAAATTCCTTTTGGTAAGATGTCCATTTTTACTATGTAAATTCTTCCAGTTCATGCGCAAGGAAGATCATTCCATCTTCTCATGTCATCTTCAATCTCTGTCTTCAGGGTTTTGAAAAATTTTTTTTAACAAATCCTTCACTTGCTTGGTTAGAGTAACTCCTAAATGTTTTATATTGGTTGTGGCTAATGTGAAGGGTATAGTTTTCCTAATTTCTTTCTCTGCATGATTGTCATTTTTATAAAGGAAAGCTACTGATTTTTTGAGGTAATTTTGTATCCAGCCAACTTGCTGAAGTTGTTTATCAGCTGTAGGAGTTCTCAGGTGGAATTTTTGGCATCACTCATGTACACTATCATATCATCTGCAAATAGGGATAATTTGACTTCCTCCTTTTCCATTTGGACACCCTTGATCTCCATTCGTTGTCTTATTGCTCTGGCTAGAACTTTGAGTACTATATTGAAGAGACATGGAGAGAGTGGGCAGCCTGGCCTTGTTCCTGATTTTAGAGGAATTTCCTTAATTATCTCACCATTTAATTTGATTTTGGCTATTGGCTTGCTGTATATAGGCTTTATTTTGTTGAGGTATGTGCCTTGTATTCCTGATCTCTCCAAAACTTTAAACATGAATGGGTGTTGGATTTTATCAAATGATTTCTCTGCATCTAAGGAGATGATCATGTGGTGTTTTATTTTCAGTTTGTTTCTATGGTGGATTATATTGATGGATTTCCATATTTTAAACCATCCTGCATGAGGAGAATGAAGCCTACCTGGTCATGGTGAATGATATCTTTGATGTGTTCTTGTATTCATTTTGTCAATATTTTATTGAGTATTTTTGCATCAATGTTCATAAGAGAAATTGGTCTGAAATTATCTTTCTTAGTTGGGTCTTTGTGAGGTTTAGGTATCATCATGACTGCGACCTTATAGAAAGAATTTGGAAAAGTTCCACCAATTTCAATCTTTTGAAATAGCTTAAAGACTATCGGTATTAGCATATCCTTAAAAGTCTGGTAAAATTCTGCACTAAAACCATCTGACCATGAGCTTTTTTTTTTTTGGTTGGGAGACTATCAATAATTGTTTCTATTTCTATCAGGGAAATGGGACTGTTTAGCTTCGTTATCTGTTCTTCACTCAATTTTGGCAAGTGGAATTGATAAGAAAATGATCTTATGATTCTTTTTATTTCTTCAGTGTCTCTTGCTTTGTGTCCATTTTTCTGTCTGATTTTGTTGATTTGGGTACTGTTTCTTTGCCTTTTAGTTAGTTTGGCTAATGATTTGTCTCACTTGTTGATTTTTTAGAATAACCAGCTCTTGGTTTTGTTGATTCTTTGGACTATTTTCTTTGTTTCTAATTTATTAATTTCAGCACTGAGTTTGATTATTTCCAGCGATCTACCCCTTTTGGAGGTTTCTGCTTTTTTTCCCTAGGGCTCCAGCTGTGTTATTAGGTTGCTTATGTGAGATGCTTCCAATTTCTTTTTAAAGACACTTTGTGCTATGAATTTTCCTCTTAGTACTGCTTTCAACGTATTCCACAAATTTGGTATGTTGCTCATTCATTTTCATTGAATTTCAGAAAGTCCTTAATTTCTTTATTTCTTGCCAAACCCAGCTGTCATTAAGTAGGGATTTGTTTAGTTTCCATGTGTATGTAGGCTTTCTGTTATTTCTGTTGTTGTTGAATTGCAGCCTAAGTCCATGGTGATCTGATAGGATACAAGGTATTATTTCCATCCTCTTGTATCTGTTGAGGATTGCTTTCTGACCCACTATGCGATCAATTTTGGAGAAGGTTCCATTGGGGTGCAGAGAAGAAGGTATATTCCTTTTTGTTTGTGTGAAATATTCTGTGGATATCTGTTAGATCCTTTTGATTCACGGCATTTGTTAATGATGTCAATTTGTGGCTTAGTTTCTGTTTCAATGGCCTATCCTATGTGAGAGTGGGGTGTCAAATTCTCCCACTATTATTGTGTGGGAATTGATGTGTGGTTTAAGCTTTGTTAATAGGTCTTTTAGAAATGTGTGTGCCCTTTTATTGGGAGCATAGATGTTCAGAATTGTGAGGTCATCTTGGTTGACTTTAACTTTGATGAGTATGAAGTGTCCTTCCTCATCCATTTTGATTAATTTTGGTTGAAAGTCTATTTTGTTAGATGTTAAAGTGTGCTTCTTGTGACCATTTGATTGGAATATTTTTCCAGCCTTTTACCCTGAGGTAATGTTTGTCATTGTGGGTGATGTGTGTTTCTTGAATGCAGAAGAATGTTATATCTTCTTTATGCATCCATTCAATTAGTCTGTGTCTTTTTATTGGAGAATTGAGACCACTGATGTTGAGAGATATTAATGACCAGTGACTGTTAAGATTCTTAATTTTGATGTTAGTTCCAGTAGAGAGTTTGTGTTTGTGTTTTGGGGATTGTGTACTTATCTATTTCCTATGTAGTTTTGGTTATAGCTTGTCCCTTTGGGGTGGAGTTTTCCTTCTAGTACCTTCTGTAAAGCTGGATTTGTGGATAGGTACTGTTGGAATTTGTTTTTGTTATGGAATATTTTGCTTTCTCCTTCAATGGTCATTGATAGTTTTGCTGGGTAAAGTAGTCTGGCCTGGCATCTGTGGTCTCTTAGGATTTGCTGGATCTCTGTCCAGGCCCTTTTTGCTTTATGGTCTCTGGTGAGATGTCAGGAGTATTTCTGGTAAGTTTTCCATTAAATGTTATTTGGCCCCTTTTTCTTGCATCTTTTAATAGTTTTTCTTTGTTCTGTATATTTTGTGTTTTGATTATTATGTGACAGGAAGGTTTTCTTTTCTGGTCTATTCTATTTGGTGTTCTGTAGGCCCCTTGTATGCTTATAGATATCTCTTTCTTTAGATAGGGAAAGTGTTCTTCTATGATTTTGTTGAGAATGTTTTCTGGGCCTTGGAGTCTGGCATCTTCTGTTTCCTCAATGCCTATTATCCTCAGATTTCTTCTTTTCATGATGTCCTTGAGTTCTTGGATTTTTGTGTCAGGATTTTTCCAGATTTAGCATTTTTTAAATGATTGCTTCAAGATCTATGATTGTATCTTCTAGACCTGAGATTCGTTCCTCCATCTCTTGGATTCTGTTAGACAGGCTCGCCTATGTGTTGCTTGACTTCCTTTCTGAGCTCTCACATTCCCGTTTTTCTTCTGTCTGCGTGTTTATCAGTGAATCCATTTTTATCTTCAGATCTTGAACTGTTTTATTGATTTCTTTCATCTGAATGTTTGTATATTCCTGAGTTTTTTACATTGTCTCTTTATAGGCCTTCAGAGCTTGAACAGTTTTATTGATTTCCTTCATCTGCTTTTTTCCCCAGTGCCTCTCTATTGCTTCTTTTATGTCTTCCATCTGTTTGGCTGCATCTTCTTGCATTTGATTAAGAATTTTATTTGTTTCCTCCATTATCATTCTCAATACTAAGGATTTGAGGTTATTTTCTTGTATTTCCATTGTGTTTGAGTTTTCTGGGTTGTTTTCTTTGGATAGCTGGAATCTGGAGACTCTCTTTATTTTTTCATTTTTTTGCATATGACTTTACGCTGTCCTTTAGTCATGTTGCTATGTCTGTTTTTGGCAGGTTGCTTCAGGAGTTGGGTGGAGGCAGTCTGAGGATAGATTCACCCCTTTTCACATGATTTCTCTAGACTAGATGCTCTGATGCTTCACTGGTCTGGAAGGCAAGAGGCCAGCCCTCTAGTTTGATTCTCTCACAGCTAGTGATCCCCAGCTCCCCTGTACTGTGGGTCCTGTAATCATCCTGGGTCTCAAAATGTATGGTGGGTCAGGGCAAAGTTTCCACAGCTTTCTGGGTCCCCTTGAGGCATCGGAGCTCTCCAGGGACTGAAGCAGGTCACGCAGAGGGGGTCTGATGGCCACTCTACTCCCTTTCTCCATGAGATTTCCTTAGTCCCGAAGCTTTGATGCTCAGCTGGTCTGTGGTTCCTGGTAGTATCGGGACCCAGACTTCTCATAGGGTCCAGGTTAGTGTCACAGGACCCAAACCGTGCACACACACTGAATCCAGTTTGTGTCTCTGGACTCAAGCAGGTCTCGGGGCCTAATCCATGCACTTAGTCCAGTTAGCACAGAGTTCAACCAGGTCTCGGGCCCAAACAGCACACTGAGCTCACTGAGTTCAGCCAAAGTCTCAGAGCCATGACAATCTGCCTAGTTCAGCTTGGTTCTCTGGGCACAAATTGCCCCTCAAGTTCAAATAAGGACTCTGTGCTCAATCCATGTGCCAAATTTAGCTAGGGACTCTGTGCCCAAACTGTGTGCAAGTCCAGCCTGAGTCTCAGGCCAGGACAGCGAGCCAAGCTCAACTAGAGTCTCAGGGCCCAGATCATCCGCTAAGCTCTGCTAGGGTCTTGGGCCCAAACTGCACGCCAAGCTAAGCTAGGTTCTCTAGGGATCTGGGCCCAAACTGTGAGCCTAGCTCAGCCAGGGACCCTGTGCCCAAACTGTGCAGAATCCACCCAGAGTCTCAGGGTTGGGATTGCACACCAAGCTCAGCTGGGGTCTCTGGGCCCAAACTGCCCGCCAAGCTCAGCTAGGGACTCTGGGCTCAAATGGCCCGCCAAGCTCAGCTAGAGTCTCAGAGGCCGAACCAAGCATCACATCCAATTTGGTTCTCAGGACTTGAGCCATGTGCTGAGTTGAGCTTGGGTTACTCAGCCCAAACCACACACCAAGTTCAACTAGGGTCACGGGCCCCAAATCTTGCACTGAGTCCCATCTCCCCCAGCAATTCCCATTGGTCACCATGTCAATTGCCTCTGCTGGAGGGTTCCCAGCTGCAACTTTCAGCCGCTGCTGCTGCTGCTCTGGTCTGAGAAATATCTGCCCTCCTCCTGTGTGTAGGAGTATGCAAGTTTTCTGTATTTTGGACTTTTCAAACTGTGGAGTACTCCCCCTGTAGTGGTGGGGGAGCTTGGTGTTCCTGGTTAAGAATTCCATGCAATTTCCTGAATTGTTCACTGGAGCTTCCAAACATGATCCATGCTGCTCACCACCATCTTGGATCCCCGCATGTAATTTCTTGAAAAATTGCCATTATTTCCAGTAAATGAGTAGCTACACAGTCATCCCTTTCAGAATTTAAGGAAGTGGCCCACTGAAAACCTGAATATGTATCACTGATATGATGTACATACATCACCTTTCCAAATTCTGTAAAATGAAACATATCCATCTGCCAAATTTCATTCCTTATGGCTCCTCTAGAGTTATTTCAAGCAAGTAACAGGGTTTCATTATATAGGGAACATGTAGGACATTTATTAATTATTTCTTTGGCTTGTTGCCAAGTGATAGGGAATATTTTCTTCAACCCCTTCCCATTAACATGATGTTTTTAATAAAATTTTGATGTCTCAAAGACATTACCTATTAATAATTAGTCTATTTCTTCATTTCCTTGTGACAATGGACATGGTAAACCTGTATGGGATTGAATATGCATAATATACAAGGGATAGTTTCTGCTTCTGATGACCTGTTGCAGTTCTATAAAGAATGTAGTTAATTCTGAGTTATCAGGAGTAAATTCAGCAATTTCTATATGCAAAACACCTCTTTCATCATATTGAGAGTCAGTAATTATACTAAGAGAGTCAGGAAAATCTAACAATACCATAAGGATTGCATACAATTCTGATTTTTGAACTGATATAAATGGGCTTTTAATCATCTTAGACATTTTATCACACTTATAACCAGTCATACCCAATTTATTTGCAATCAGTCAAAGGTGAGTGCCCCTGGAATCAGTGACCTCTTTACAATAGTTGGCAGGATCCAATTAGTTCTTTTTTCTTATAAACTGTATACACTTGCTTTTTGGGTATCTGTTGTTAATGTTTCTGAAATAGTTACTACAAGCTCTTTGCCAATCTTCATTAATTACCCATAATGACATAATCTCAGAATCAGTAAGAGGTACTACAATTTCCACCAGGTCCATCCCTGACAGTTGGGGCAATGTAACTCTTCCTTTTGTAATCAATTCAGAAATTCTGTATGTTTTCATTTTTTGCTTTGTTTATTTGCCAGGAACATCCATTCTATGATTCTATATTCCCTTTGCATAAGAAGCCCAGTAGGAGAATGTTTGAAGGCATAGTAACCAGAATGCAGCCAAGTTCAGATTCAAGTCTGTCCACGGAGGCCTTTTGCAGTTTTTGCTCTACCAGAATCAACTCCTTTTCTGCTTCAATAGTTAGACCCCCTTGGACTGTTTAAATCAAAATCCACTTGTAACATTTGAAAGAAGTTGCTTAACTCATAGGTATCTCACCTGATTGTAGGCCTTAACCAGTTAATATCTCCCAATAATTTTTGAAAGTCATTAAGAGTTTGCAATTGATCTCTACAGGTCTCTACCCTTTGGGGTTGATTTTTTCAATTATTTTAATTTCCTCTTTGTATTTTTTCTACAGCAATCTCTAATCTCCAGCATGGCAGAATTCTTTTTGCTTCCTTAAACATGTTTTCTAAAACATTAGGATTAGAATCAGCTAGCAGGATATTGTCCATGTAAATGACAGATTGAGGAAATTGCTTATGAATTATTTCTAATGGTTGTTCCCCAAAACATTGACATAAAGTTGGGCTATTCAACATTCTCTGTGGAAGTACCTTCCAACGATATCTCTTCATTAGAGAATTACTGTTCAGAGTAGGTATTGAGAAAGGAAACATTTGCCTGTCCTTCTCATGCAGAGGTATTGTAAAAAAAACAATCTTTTAAATCAATTGTAATTATATACTAAGACCTAGGTAACAAGGAAGGCAAAGCAATTCCAGGTTGAACCAAAACCATAGGTTGAATTACCTTGATTATGGCCCTCAAATCCATTATCATTCTCCATCCAACTGATTTCTTTCTTACTGCAAACAGAGGGGAATTCCGGGGACTAGACGATTCTTTGGTGTGTTGAGCCTCCAGCTGCTCTTTTATTAAAAAGTGAAGCACCTGTAACTTCTCTTGTTAAGAAACACTGCTCCTGTATTGTCCTTGGCTGGTGCCATAGTTTGAGCAGGACCTCTGAGCCCAAATCTGCCTATCAGAATGTTCTTCTAGTAGGTTTCTAGGACCCTTTGGATCCTTGTACTTTGCTATTCTCCTATGCTTCTCTCATCAAGAGTCCAAATAGGATGTCCTTCCCTCTGTCCCAGTTTCCTGGTAAGTGAAGACTTTCATGGGACATGTCCCTTGGGCTAGTATGCAGATATAAGTGAGTATATACCATTTGAGTCTTTCTGTTTCTGGGTTAACTCACTCATTATGATCATTTCTAGTGCAATCCAAACTTCAAACCCCTACCCAGATCTAGCCAATGGACAGGACAATCTCCACAGTTGAGTGGAGAGTGGGGTATGATTTTCACACGTACTCTGGTGCCTCATATTTGACCATGTCTCCTGGAGGGGGAGACCTGGTGGCACCAAGAGGAAGGATAGCAGGCTACCAAGAAGAGACTTGATACCCTATGAGCATATACAGGGGGAGTAAGTTCCTCTCAGGCACAGTCATAGGGGAAGGGAGTACAGGGAAAATAGTAGGAATGGAAGAATGGGAGGTTACAAGGGATAGGATAACCATTGAGATGTAACAAGAATAAATTAATAATTAAAAAATATTTTAAAAACTAAACACTGCTCCTGCTATACAGGTCTGTTTGAAACCCATTTTTCGGGCAGGGCTGTTGGAATCTCAGCAGTGGCCTCTAAACCTGAGGAGTTTTGAGGTTGGACAATAGGCATAGCTTGTGTTTGCTCCTGATCACTTACATTAATCTCTTCCCCAGAAGCATGTACCATTTCATCCATGGTTTCAACATTGTTTATCTCTGTAATTGTAGATATATTAATCTGAGTACCCCATTGTAAGAGATCTCTTACCTATAGATTTATGGGTATGTCAGCAACATAGGGTCTCACACACTCAAGCCACTTCACACTTTGTTTTATTTGTGATACTTTATTAATCCCTATCATTCCTGTATTAACCTTCTGAAGTGGCCAGTTTGGGTTCTTAGACTTCTGTCACATGATTGAGACATCAGTCCAGTGTCCACCAAGCCTTATATTTTAACACCAATCATTTGTATAATTAATTTGGGTCTCTAATTATTAACTATTATTTGTCAAAATGCACATCTCCCTGTGCTTCCAAATGCACCAGTCCTTTCCACTGGAGTGGCTTTGCCCTTAATGTAAGGAAAGAGTAACTGTTGAGCAATTCTATCCTCAGCATTAATTTTCATCTCCTTGTTTACACATGCCATGATTTTTATTTCCTCCTTAGAATCTCCATCTATAATACCAGGATGCACAATAAGACCATGAGAAGTCAGCCCACTTCTTCCCAGAGCCATTCCTACTGTGCCTGAATGCAAAGGACCAAAATGCCAGTATTTAGTTTGTAACATTCTACCTTTTACTATAATATAAGAGACATATGTGAAGCCAAATTCAAGGCTATTACTCAGTTCCCCATTTTCCTGCAGGTTTGTCCCTTCTAGACTGTCCAAGGGAATTCAGCTGGCATTGTTTATAGGGCCCCAAGCCAATTGGCCCTTCCTTTCATTTTCCATCAGCAAGATATTGCCTTGCCCATCTCTTTTAGATTGACATTCCCTAGAACAATGTTTACCTTTTCCACAGTGGATTCAGCCCTGGAAGTCTTGGCATCTCATTACCATTATGGCCAGAACATCCTTGATTTCTCCTATGAGTTATGTTTTCTTCTGGGTTATTGCACTCGATTTATCTCTATAGTATCTTTGTGCATAACCAATTTTACCACAATTAAACCACTGGGTACAGTGATATCTGGGCTCTCTGGCTATATCTTGTCCCACAATATTATTTTGATCCTTTACCCAATCATTTAATGGAGTGCGTCTTTCCTTGAATGTTCTAAGTACCCTCTTATGTTCAGTATTTGCATTCTCATAAGCCATGATAAGTTTTAATGCCTGCTTGGTGTCAGAATCTGGCAACACTTTATCCATAGCAAATCCTAATCTCTGCAAAAATACTTTGAAGTGTTCCCCAGGTCCTTGAAATATTTTAGTTAATGGAATAGTTTTTTCCCAGGTTACTTTACGAGTTTCCAAGCTCTCAAGGCTGCAATATGACATTTTTCAATCACTTTATCTTCAAATTGAATTTGTTCTCTTAAGTTAGTATATTGTCCTTCACCAAGCAAGTGATCTCTATTAATATTTACTCCCCTTGTAGTATTTTCTTGCTCTATTCTTACAGCCTCAGTTCACCACCATGATAACCACTGTAACTGTTGTGCTGACTCTAATACCACTGAAAACTATTTTTTTCCAATCTCGGGGAACAAGTCTATGCTGCATGGCCCAACTGTTTAACATTTGTTTAACAAAAGTAGAGTGCATACCACATTTGACAATAGACTCCTTAAAATGTTTTAAATTCATCATGCATACGGGATGCAATGCCATTTCATCATAACCCTCAGCCCTACTTTGAGTGGAGACATGTCTTACAGTGACTGGAAATGCTGCAGATGTCTGGCACCTCTGGAGGTGTCCCACATTTGGACATTTTCCTCCAAAGACCCTTTGATCTGTATGCCTTCTTTTTCCTTTGGTTTCTGACATTCTTCACCCTTTTTAACCAAAGATGCCTTTTGCCTTTCCAGACATCCATTCTTTGCTGCATTTTGCCCATTTGTTCAGTCAAGTCAGTAATTCTTTCAAGAGGATAGAGCTTATTTACTCTTCCATTTTTTCTGGCTTTCTGGCCTCTCTATTTTCTGTCCTTCTTCACTCTCATTTACCAAATATGTGATTTGCTTTTCCATCACTTCATTTTCTTTCCACATTCTTTCCATCTGTCCATTCAAATTTGTAATCTTTTCCAAAAGGATAGAATTTATTCACCCATCTGTTTTTTCCTCTTATTAGCCTTTTTCTAATCCTTCTAAGAATAAAATACAATAAAAGAATGATGAAAAAACAGAAAATTTCCTCTAAGTATAAAGCAGGAAAGAGTTTTGCAATAGTAGCTGTGATTTTGCTGATGCCCTGAAACAGCATTTCTGTATCTTCAAATTATGAATCTTCCCTCACACCATTAGAAATTACCGAACTCATCGGGCCCCAAATCTGGTGCCACTTGTTGGCTCTGTTTCTTAACAATTAAAGTTTATTATAAAACCTAGCTATCCCACACAAGAGGAAAAAAAGGTTAAAGGGAAAAAAGAGTGAACCTTTCGGTATCTGTTCCATGGCATGGATCCCTAAGTATCTCTTGCCTGCATGCTGCTCAGGCCTGTATGCTGGTTGTCTCCCTGATCCAGGTGCACTCCTACTCCGAACCTGCATCCTTCTTACTTCTTCTCCACCTGTGTATGTCTCTCTTGTGCAAGGGCTGATGTCATCCCAGGATCCCTCCTCCAATCAATGTTTGATTAGAAGCACAATGGCCTGGCTGGAGTCTCAGGTCCATTACCTGAATTCCAGACCCAGATTGGTTCCTCTCAGTCTTCAATAAGGTCCATCTCAGTGGCATATTAGTGGTGTTTCCAAGCAGTGGAGCCTGAGGCAAAACATGTGTAAACTGCCTTCACCTGAGATATTGTCTACAATCCTTCCACAGAACTGTTTTAGCTATGCTGGAATTTTTGTTTTCCATATGAAATTGAGAATTACCATTTCAAAGTTTGTAAAGAATTCTGTTGGAATTTTGATGGAAGGTGCATTGAATCCTTAAATTGCTTTTCTTAGGATGGCTGTTACATTAATCACACCTAAATCCATGAGCATGGGAGGTATTTCCATCTTCTGATATTTACTTTACTTTCTTCAAAAAAGGGGAATTTTTATCATACAGGTATTTTACTTACATAGTTATAATTACACAAAATTTTTTATATTATTTGATTTATTATAAAGGCGGTTGTTCCTATGATTTGTCTGTCCATTTGCCATAGGTAGAAGAGGTACATTTTTAAATTTAATTTGTATCCAGCTGTTCTTCTGAAAGTGTTTATCATCTGCAGAAGTTCCCCTGTAAATTTTTTATGGTCCCTTATATATACTATCACATATTCTACAAATAACAGTACTTTGACATCTTCCTTTCTAATTTCTATTTGATTGATCTCACTGAGGTGTCATATTCCTCTAGTTAAAACTTTAAGTAAATGAAATCTTCGCTAAAGCTGTATGGTGCAGAGAATACTTTTAGTTAAAAATTATTAATGATTTCTTTTGTTTCTGCAGAACTTTTCAGCCTATTTAAACTATTTAACTGATCTTCACTGAACTTTGTTAATTGGTACTAATCCAGAAAATTAATCCACTTATTTCAGACTTTACAATTCAATACAGTACAGAATTTGATGGTATACGTTTACCTAAAAATTATTTTCTTGCTCTTTGTTGTCTTTATTTTTCTATTAGATTTTCTTAATTTTGCTATTCTTTTTTGGCCTTTTACTTAGTTGGGCTAAGGTTTGTCTATCTTATTTATTTTTCTCATAGAAACAACTCTGTATTTCATTGATTCATTATATTACTCATTTTGTTTTTATTTCTTTGATTTCAACCCTCAGCATGAGTATTTCTTGCCTTCCACTCCTCCAGGGTGTATCTACTTTTTGTTCTAGAACTTTTAGGTAGTTTGCTAACTTTCTGATATGAGATTTCCCTAGTTTTTATTTGTTTTTTTGCTTTTTTGTTTGTTTGTTTTGTGTTGGTGGGAATGTAGAGTTATAAACTCCTCTTACAACTCCTTTCAGTTTTTTCCTCTAAGTTTGAGTATACTGTGTATTCATATTCATTGAATTATAAAATGTCTTTAATTTTCTTCTTCATTTTTCTTTTGACTCATCTTTTCATTCAGTAGATAGTTGTCCAATTCCCTTGAGGTTGCAAGCTTTTGGGTTTTTCTGTTCTTAGTGATATCTAGCTTTAATCCATGGTTGTCTGATAGAATGCCAGTGTTATTTCAATTTTCTTGTATCTGTTTACACTTGCTTTGTGCCTGAGTATGTAGTCAACTTTAGAAAACATCCATGAAGTACAGAGAAACAAGTATATTCTTTTGTGTTTGGGTTCAATATTCTGTAAATATCTGTTAGGTCCTTTTGGTTTATAGTATCTGTTAGCTCAGAAATTTCTCTGTTTAGTTTTTTCTCTGGATGACTTGTCTATTGATGAAAGTAGGGTACTCAAGTCTCCCACTCTCAGCGACTGAGTATCAGTATGTGATTTACACTGTATTAGTGTTTCTTTTACAAACTTGAGTATAATGTTTGGAGCTTAATTGAGATTTGAAATGTCATTTTGGTAGATTTTTCTTAGATTAAAATGTAGTGTAATTCTTTTTTATTTATTTTGATTGAAATCTACTTTGTTAGGCATTAAATTGGCTCCATCATTGTATTTCTTGTGTGTATTTTTGACATATCTTTTACCAACCCTTTACATTAAGGTAATGTATCTCCTTCATGCTGAGGTGTATTTCTTGGATGCAGCAGAGGGATAGGTCCTATTCTCACATTGATTCTGTTAGCTGTATCTCTTTCTTGTGTAGTTGAGACTGTTGATATTGAGAGATATCAATAGCCAATTACTTTTTATTCTTGTTAATTTGTTATTGTTGTTGGCTTTGGTGGTGATGGTGTGTGTGTGTGTGTGTGTGTGTGTGTGTGTGTGTGTGTCTATGTGTGTTTTCTTCTTTTGATATTTGCTGGTGTGATGTTATTTATTTCTTGTCTTTTCATTGGTGTAATTAACCTATTTATGTTGGAGTTTTTCTTCTAGCACCTCTCTAAGGCTGGAATTGTAAACAGATATTGCTTTAATTTCACTTTATCATGGAATATCTTACCCTGTCCTTTTTTCTGAGTGTAATAGTCTGTGCTCATCTGTACCATCTTAGAGTGTGCAGCACATTGTTTTAGGCCCCTTTAACTTTTAGAATCTCCATTAAAAATTCAGGTATCATTTCAATAGGAATGCCTTTATATGCCATTTATTTAGTGTCTTATTATGTGGCAAGTGGAACTTTCTGTTGTGGTTTTATATCTTCACTTTTTAAAAAAATGTAGGCACTTAGTGTCTTTCTTAGGAGCATTCCTTTTTTTTTTAACAGTGTAACAGGCCTGGCTATCCTGAACCTATGTTGTAGACCAGGCTGGCCTTGAACTTACAAAGTCCATCTTTTTATACCTCCTATGTACTTGCATTAAAGGCATACACCGCCAAGCTTGCTGTTTTCTGTATCTGTCTGGAAAGAGGCCTGGGTCCCATGTCCTTCAGGCTGGTTCAGGTCCCTCTTGCTGCCAGACAAGAATGTTTCTAGCTTAGCTGCAGCTAGGGCACTTTAGGGTGAGGCTGAAGTCCAAGGGTCCTAGGCCATGTTCCAAGCCTCTTCGAGGGGGGGAGTAGAAAATGTGTTTTCCATAGTTTAGCTCTTTTTAGAATGAGACTGAAGGTCTCAGATGGCAATGCAAACTCAAAGCTCCACAAGCCCCTGATGATAACTGTGTTACAGCTCCTAGTCTGAGCTTCTGTACCAAGCACAACAATGGAAGCAGGAGGATGTTTAAAATCCACTGACAAGAAAGTCCAGTGAGATGCAGACAGGCCTGGTGGTGCTTCATTGGTGGTCAGGACCAAGCTATCAGTGGTGGTGGAGCAGACCCCACCAGCTGCAAAAGCAGTCCTGGCATTGCTCCCTGAGAGCGGTGTTCCCCCTAAAATAAATGGAGTCTTAGACAGTCACAGTGAAGGAATAGTGAGCAAAAGAGCAAGAGCTTTCTCTCCCTAGCAAGCCAGTCAGTATTTATTTATAAACCTTGGGCAGTGTGTAGCAGTTTTGAGGGTTACCAGATCAGATGGAGTGAGAACCTCACTAAGAAAAAGCGGTCCAACTATTGGTCTGAAGTATTTTGATGCTAATTAATAAAAACTATCACACTTGTGCGGAAAAAAAAGATACACATGGCTAATGCACCCCTGCTTGGGGAGACAGAGATAATCTTGTGGATAAAGAGAGACACAGAGGAGAAGAGAGGAGAAAAAGACCACAGTGGGTTAGATGGAAGAGAAGCACATGGATGGCATGGATGAAGATTTGGCCCAGATGAAGAACATTAGTAAATATGGTATTAGGGATAGGA
Organism: Acomys russatus; assembly: GCF_903995435.1. Taxonomy (NCBI): domain Eukaryota; kingdom Metazoa; phylum Chordata; class Mammalia; order Rodentia; family Muridae; genus Acomys; species Acomys russatus. The sequence goes on from NW_026131961.1 coordinate 99,271, forward strand.
GGTAGATTGATAGAAATTATTAGAAGTATATGGCAGGGAATTGGTATATGTCTCCCATACCTACCCCACTATAGGAAGTAGTTTAGATGATTGATGTCTGCCCTGCCCCAGGTTAGCTAAGGATATTTTAAAATATGACATGTGTCTGTCTCCTGATTCATTGCTAGCAAAAACTAATGACATAAAAATAATTATAGACCTCCTTTTTATTTTATCATATTTTAAAATTTTATTAATTTATTCAGATTACACCTCAATTGCCATCCCATCACTTGTATTCTCCCATTCCTCCCTCCCTCCTGCTTTTATCCTATTCCCCTCCCATACGTCTATTACAAAAGGGGACCTCTTCCCCCACTATATGGTCATAGACTATCAAGTCTCATCTTGGTAGCCTGCTTATTCTTTCTTTGAGTGCCATCAGGCCTCCCCACCAAGGGGAGGTGGTCAAATATGGAGCGCCAGAATTCATATCAAAGTCAGTCTCTGCTCTCCACATAACTGGAGAATGTCCTGTCCACTGGGTAGATCAGAGTAGGGGTTTGATATTTACTATTGTATTGTCCTTGGTTAAAGCAATAGTTTGGGTAGACTCTCCTGGACCCCAATACACCCATCATGGTGTTCTTCTTGTAGGTTTGACAACAAACATTATGAAGCCCTACTGGTAACTTAACCACAACAAGTGTTACCCAACATGGTCGGCCTAATAATGGTAATTTATTGACAACGAATTGGTGCCCAACTAAATTCAGGTATCCACACCCTTAAAATCATATTTTGTCATAGTCTGGTGGGAGGAATAACTATCAGAGAGCATTCGTGGGCCAGAACATTTCACAGGCACTACTCCTAGATGCCTGTAGGCTCAACTCTCACAGGGAAAAGATGGCTACAGACATGTCCGTGGCTGGCTGGAGAGGCACCACTAGGATGCTAGTAGTCTTCTAAATTGGCCCAGGGAATATAATTAACTCCCTAGAAAAAAAATAACATATACACTGCTGTGATCCCTCTCCAAGGTGCCATCGTGAAGGCTCTTGGATCTTTTTTTAACTTTGTTTTGATGGTTATAAATTTGTTTACAATGGGCTTAATCATACACTTCTCCACACTCTCTCTAAAAGAGTTCAGGAAGAAAGGCAGTGAACCACAAAAAGAAAAGAAGGAACCGAATGCTTCTCCATAATGATAATAATGGCTAGAATTCAAAGCTCCTTAGCTTCAAGGTGTTTGCCAGGGCATTCTGGAAAACATCCACCAAAAAGAGATAGCAATAACTAATTTCAATGAATGGTGGACAGGGCTTCACTAATTGTAGCCTAAATTGGCACAACTGACCAAAGGCTTAGACTTTTCTTGTTTTCCTGCCTGATTTTTGCTTGAGATTTCTAAAGATTTTTAGTGGAATTGAGATGAAATATTTGAGTAGTGCAGTCTTGGCACAAGCCTTTAATCCCATAATAATGGAGACAAAGACAGGCAGAACTCTTGAGTTGTAGAACAACTTGCTTTCCACAGGGTGTGAACTCCTGCTGATAAGATAAGTTACTTACAGGGACAGCCTAGGGTTTAAACTGACAAATTTTTCCTTAAATTTAATATGTATGTTCCTTTTTCTTAACAATATATTATATATCCTTACTGATTTAAATGAGGTTTATGTAAAGAAAAATGATGTAACTGCTCTAAAAAAGTGAGTATATATCCTTGGAAGTGGAACATCAGTGGGAGATATGGTGAGAAAGGGTAAATTGGCCTAAGAGATATGTTCTCTTGTTCAATGTTAAAGACCAAGGTTGGATGGGGAGACATACATGCAAGCTGTATGCTCCCACATTGAGAAGGGGGGAGACAAAAACACCTGCAACAAATGTGAAAAGACAAGTACAAGAAGCCTACAATATGCATAAACCTTAAAATAAAGTGGGAGTATATATAATGTCTATTTAAAGCTGAATGTCTTTTCCTTTGCTCAGGGCAACAGGCTTGTTTCTAACAAGAGAAGTAGTCTCTTGGGAAACAGGTAGCGGCCTAGCCTATACATCAAGCACCATAAAGTCTATAGAAGGACATTTAGAACTATACAATCTTGTTTTGATTTCAAAATGATAATAATTGTATGTTAATGGTTAAAAGTCATGTTATATTTTCTCTTTGAAAGTGGTCAAAATGAAACAGACCTGGATAAAAAGACAGACTGCTAACTTAAGTCACTCTATGTTTCCATTAATTCAAACTGAAGAACAATCAGCTAACTTATATTGATAATCCCACTACATGGGACTGGCTCTGAGACTGGCTTAGACATGAATGTCTAGCCACAGCCAACACTTTCTGTTGGTTACAGAATCCCCATGATTTGTTATTAGATGCCATCTTC
>NW_026131962.1:0-32763 GCF_903995435.1 Acomys russatus
TGAGATGTTTCCATTTGAAAAAAACAGCAGCCTTTCTTGAACATGGAATTTAATATGCCACTCTCGAGTAGTCTTCTTGTTTTCATGAATGCAGTCATTTGTTCCTCTTCAGATCATCAGTTCCTGAAAGCAGGACCTTTGTTTTGCTCCTCAGCATCTCCTTAGTGCCCAGCACCGAGCCTTACATGCACAAGGTGCTAGAGTGGAGAGTGGATGAATTAACTGGCGTATTATATTATACTGTACGTGTCCGCAGAGGAAAAGATGTCTTACAGTGCTGGTTGGGGTATTAGCTTGGTGGTGGAACGCTTGGCTAGTATGGACGAGGGCCCTGGGTTCATGCCAACAGCAACAAAGCCTTGAAAGTGAAGCAGAATCCATGGTGAGAGACCGGCAGCCCTATTCTTGTGGACAAAGGGGGCTTTTCTAGTAGTTCCTGGTTGGCTTTCACTTGACAATAGTAATGTTTAGTCCAAGTACATAACGACAGTTCTTCAAGTCAAGCTACGTCCTGAGAATTTTGTCTTTACTAATTTAGCGTCAGATCTGCTAGTATGGTGGAAATGCTGTCTGAAAGTACGCTTTGAAGGAGAACTTGCGGTTACTAGCTCTACTGGCTGACTTGACTCCTCTGCAGGCGGGGCCCCATAAAGCTGTTTCTTGGTGTGTGTCTTACCTCTGTATCACCAACCTAAGATCGGGGCCACCGTGCGAAGATGATGAGTTGGCTGTGAGGAGATTACACACTGTCCTTCGCCAGGATTAATGAGGCTCTGATTGCAAAGGTTAACAAAGATTCGCTCTGGTTTTATGTGCGGTTTTCCCAGATCATTCTGAACTGACATTAAATATGCAGCCTGTTTGTTGGCACCTTTATGGGTAGGTGCAGCTGGATGAAACTCAGACACAAAGAAAATGCCAGTGTTATCATTAACGGTGACTTGGTGTAACAGATGTTGTCTGCATATTAGGCAGGCGGCTTAATTTGTCTCTTGCAAACATGAAGCCTCTTGAAAATCTAATGTACTACACACTGTCTGAAATTTTCCATTCTTTTCCAACAGTCCCCCTTCGGGAAGAGCGGCAGTTTGCAATTCAAAGAACAAAAGAGAGACTCAAATGAAGAAATGCTCTGCTCTTAACATTTGTGTTCATAGTGATTACAATGAAGAGAAAGGGGGAAATGCATTATGGGAAAACACATGCATTAAAAACAAAAGTCCAGACAAATAGGCACTGAGCAAGTGATTAGATGGGTTCTGCCTCATGTGTAGTTCCGCGTGCAAGTGTCTCCATTAATTTACTGCTTGGGATAAATAGGTGGCAAAGAGTTAGATTTGGGGCATATGTAAGAAAAAAACTTCATCTCTCCCACAATATGATTCTGTCTTATTTTTAGGCAAAGTACTAGTCACTTGTTAAGTGCAGTAAGACACTGGTTTTCCACAAACCCCTCTCCCACAGTAATAATACTGTATACCAGATTTTTCTCCTTGTTTTAAAATAAAAATACACCTAAATTCTACTTTTATTTTGGAATAGCTGAATATATTGTAATATATACCAACAAATCAATCAGTTCATACTTCCCTTCCTAGATAAAAAAAAAAATGACATTCATAAAGCTATAAGAAGGTTGGTTGTAGGCAGGATAAAGCTATAAGAAGGTTGGTTGTAGGCAGGTATGTTGGCACACACCTGTAATCATACCACCTGAGACCCTGAGGCAGAGGATCAAGAATGCTGAGCCAGACTGATCTACATAGTGAGAGCCTGCAAAAAATAAAGTCACATATGAAGAAACTTGAAAAGCATCTGAAAATTTAATCAAAAGCTTAAAAATACTTAAATAGCATGACCCCAAACCTCACCCCTTGAAAATGCATTCTTAATTGTTTAAAATAATAAAAAACTAGATCATAAGCATATACTTTAACAGCATAAAGGGAAGCAAATGTGCATTTTTATATCATGGCACATTGAAATAAATCATTACTTAATAATAGACTGTTTAGCCATCAAAACCATGATATGAAGACTCATAATAACATATTATCTTATTTCATATTAAATGGGGAAAATGCAAAAAAAATTGTATATAAGAGATGGAACTAGAAAAGATCATCCTGAGTGAGGTAACCCAGACTCAGGAAGACATGCATGGTATATACTCACTTATAAGTGGATATTAGCTCAACATAGATGTCCTCTGAGAGACTCCACCCAGCAGGGGATCAGGACAGATGCTGAAACATGCAGAAGGATTCTGAGCAAAGAGCTGAGAATGGTATGTAAAATTTAGCGGATGAAACTACTTGGAGAGGTAGGGGAGGGGAATTGTTGGGAACCCCACAAGGAGACTACCAAGGCTGACAGATATGGACCCAGGGGGGCCTGCACAAACTGATGCACCAACCAAGGACATGGCAAGCAGAGAACCTAGACCCCATGTTCAGATGTAGCCAATGGACAGCTCATTCTCCACATGGGGAAGGAGGGAGTGGGGGACTGACTCTTACAAGAACTCTGGTGCCCTCAATTTGATCACTGCCCCTTAGGGGAGAGGTCCTGTCAGAACACAGAGGAAGGGGATGCAGGGTATCCAGATGAGACCTGATAGGCTGTGGTCACATGGTGGGGGAGGAGGACCCCACCTGTCAAAGGTCATGGGGAGGAGAATAAAATGGAAAAGGGAGGGAGGGTGGGAACAAGAAGATAAGAACAAGGGCATACAATCAGGATGGGATGTGAATTAATAATAATAATAATAATAATAATAATAATAATAATAATAATAATAATAATAATAAAGATTTTTTTAAAAAGAATATGAAAGATTGCAGGACAACATAAAATAAAGTTAAATATTTGGTACAAAAAGGTAACATACGGGTCGGATCCAAGATGGCAGCACCTAACACATACCTTGATTGATCAGAAAGACAGCAGTGACTATTCAGCAACCTAAGGACCAATCTGAGAACCACAAAACACCAGCAGTGGTGACCCACAGGCGAGAGGGGTCCAAATTGTGTGGAGCATGGTTGGGTCTGGCCTCTGGCCACCCTGCAAAACCACAAAGTCCCCAGTCCCCACCGAAATGAGTATGCAGTCTCTGAAGGCTAGCACCATACACCTGGCTGCCAGGTAGCTCTTGAACTCCCTAGGGCACAGAGGTAGCTGGGGACTGCAAAATCTCTAGCATCTGTGGGGTCTATAAGCTAGCAGACACAACAGTGGAAAACACTAGTAGATCTGACCTCAGGCCACCCTGCAAATCCACAGAATGTTCTGAGATCCAAGCAGGTACTGGGCACATACTCCAACCAGAGACAACACAATGGGAAGAGGTTAGTATAAGAACACAAGCAACAATCCCCAGGACCATTTGATACCACCAGATACCAGCAGTCCCACTACCACAAGCCCTGGAGATACTATCACAGCTGACACACAAGAGAAAGACTTCAAATCTGAGGCCTTAGCAGAAGAAAATAGATCCCTTAAACTAGAAAGAGATGAAAGAATTGAGAAAATCACTTAAAGAAACTATAATCAAACAGGAGAAGGAAATGAATAAAAGGTTTCAAGACCTAAAAATGGAGACATAAACTATAAAGAACACACAACCTGAAACAATCAAGGAAGTAGAAACCCGAGAGAAGAGGACAGGATCTACAGGCACAAGTATAAACAACAGAATTCAAGAGATGGAACAAAGAATATCAGAGACAGAAGATATGACTGAAGAAATGGATGCAACAGTCAAAGAAAATGCTAAATCTAAAAAGCTCCTGACACAGAATGTCCTAGAAAACTGGGACACTATAAAAAGACCAAACCTAAGAATCATAGGGATAGAAGGAAAAGAAGACTCCCAACTGCAAGGCCCAGAAAGTATTTTCAACAAAACCATGGAAGAAGACTACCCTAACCTAAAGAAAGAAATGCCCAAAAATATATAAGAAGCCTACAGAACTCCAAATAGATTGGGCCAGAAAAGAAAATCCTTCTGCCACACAATAATCAAAACACTAAATATACATAATAAAGAAAGAATATTAAAAGCTGCAAGATAAAAATGGCCAAGTCACATATAAAGGCAAACCTATCAGAATTACACTTGACTTCTCAGGGGCTACTATGAAAGCCAGAAGGGTCTGGACAGATGTCATGCAGACACTAAGAGACCACAGATGCCATCCCAGACTACTATACCCAGCAAAACTTTCAATCACCATAGATGGAGAAAACAAGATATTCTTTGGCAAAACAAAGTTCAAACAGTACCTAACCACAAATCCAGCTCTACAGAAGATACTAGAAGGAAGACTCCAACCCAACTCAGGGTATTTACACAGGAAAACAAAGGAAATAAATAACCCCACCCCACAAAAACAAAAGAAAGGAAATACACACACACACACACACACACACACACACACACACCCTCAACCACTACCAACATCAAAATAATAGAAACCAATAACCATTGGTCATTAATATCACTCAACATCAATGACCTCAACTCCCCACTGAAGAGACATGGGCCAACAGAATGGATGTGAAAACAGGACCCATCAATCAGCTGCATACAAGAAACACACCTCAGCAATAAAGATAAATGTTACCTTAGAGTCAAGGGCTGGAAAAAGATATCCCAAGGAAATAGACCCAAGAAACAAGCTGGAGTAGCCACTCTAGTATCTAATAAAATAGACTTTCAATCAACACTAATCAAAAGAGATGGGGAAGCATACTTCATACTCTTCAAAGGAAAAATACACCAAGATGATGTCTCAATTCTGGACATCTATGCCCCAAACACAGGAGCACGCACATTCATAAAAGAAACATTACTGAAACTTAAATGGCACATTGAACCCCACACTTTAATAGTGGAAGACTTCAACACCTCATTCTCACCAATAGATAGATCATTGCAGTGGAAACTAAATGGAGAAATGATGAAACTAATAGATGTCATGAATCAAACGGACCTAACTGATACATACAGAACTTTCCACCCAAACACGAAAGACTTTGCCTTCTTCTCAGCACCTCTCGTAACCTTCTCTAAAATCTACCATATACTTGGTCACAAAACAAACCTCTACAAATACAAAAGATCAAAATACTCCCTTGCATATTATCAGACCACCATGGATTAAAGCTGGAACTCAATAACAACAGAAACAACAGAAAGACTACAAACTCATGGAAACTGAACAACTCCCTACTCAATGATATCTGGGTAAGGGATGAAATAAAGAAATTTAAAACTTCCGGGAATTCAATGAATCTGAAGATACAACATACTCAAACTTATGGGACACAATGAAAGCAGTGCTAAGAGGAAAGCTCATAGCACTAAGTGCCTTTATAAAGAAATTGGAGAGATCCCATACTAGCAACTTAGCAACACACCTGAAAGTTCTAGAACAAAAAGAAGGAGACTCACCAAAGAAGAGTAGATGGCTGGAAATCATCAAACTCAGTGCTGAAATCAATAAATTAGAAACAAAGAGAACAAGTCAAAGAATCAATAAAACCAAGAGCTGGTTCTTTGAGAAAATCAATAAGATAAGCAAGCCCTCCGCCAAACTAACTAAAAGGCAAAGGAAGAGTAATCAATCAAATCAACAAAATTAGAAATGAAAAGGGAGACATAACAACAGACATTGAGGAAATCCAAAGAATCATCAGGTCTTACTTCAAAAGCCTATTTGCCACAAAATTTGAAAACCTAAGCGAAACGAACAATTTTCTTGATAGATACCAACTACCAAAATTGAATCAAGAGCAGGTAAACAAACTAAGTACTCCAATATCTTCTAAGGAAATTGAGGCAGTCATCAAAAGTCTCCCAAACAAACAAACAAACAAAAAACAAAAAAAACAAAAAAACGCCCAGGGCCTAAAGGATTCAGTGCAAAATTCTACCAGACCTTCAGAGAAGACCAAATGCCAATTCTCTTTAAACTGGTCCACAAAACAGAAACAGAAGGAACATTACCAGACTCATTCTATGAGGCCACAGTCACCTTGATATCTAAACCACAGAAAGACTCTACAAAGAAAGAGAATTTCAAACCAATTTCTCTTATGAAAATTGACCTAAAATACTCAATAAAATACTTGCAAATCAAATCTAAGAACATATCAAAGATATCACTCACCATGACCAAGTAGGCTTCATCCCAGACATGCAGGGGTGGTTCAATATGCAGAACTCCATCAATGTAATCCATCATATAAGCAAACTGAAAGAAAAAAACCACATGATCATCTCTTTTGATGCCAAAAAAGCATTTGAAAAAATCCAACACCCATTCATGTTTAAAATCTTGGAGAGAGCAGGGATACAAGGCACATACCTCAACATAATAAAGACAATATACAGCAAGTCTATAGCCAACATCAAACTAAATGGAGAGAAAACTAAATCAATTCCACTGAAATCAGGAACAAGACAAGGCTGTCTGCTCTCCCCATATCTCTTCAATATAGTACTTGAAGTCCTAGCTAGAGCAATAAGACAACTAAAGGAGATCAAGGGAATACAAATAGGAAAGGAAGAAGTCAAACTATCACTATTTGCAGATGACATGATAGTATACATAAGTGACCCAAAATATTCTACCAAAGAACTCCTGCAGCTTATAAACACCTTCAGCAAAGTGGCTGGAAACAAAATCAACTCAAAAAAATTAGTAGCCCTGGTGTATACAAATGACAAACCAGCTAAGAAAGAAATTAGGAAATCTACACACTTCACAATAGCCACAAATAATATAAAGTATCTTGGTGTAACTCTAACCAAGCAAGTGAAAAAACTTCAAGTCTCTAAAGAAAGAAAGTGAATACAATATCAGAAGATGGAAAGATCTCCCATGTTCATGGATCAGGAGAATCAACATAGTAAAAAAATGTCCATCTTACCAAAGGCAATTTATAGATTCAATGTAATTTCCATCAAAATTCCAAGACAATTCTTTACAGACCTTGAAAGATCAGTTCTTAACTTCATATGGAAAAACAAAAAACCCATAATAGCTAAAACAATTCTGTACAATAAAAGATCTTCTGGAGAAATCTCCATCCCAGATCTCAAGCTGTAATATAGAGCAATAGTAATAAAAACAGCATGGTACTGGCATGGTAATAGGCTGGTTGATCAGTGGAATTGAATAGAAGACCCAGAAATAAACCCAAACACCTATGGGCATTTGATTTTTAACAAAAAAGCAAAATCCATACAATGAAATAAGATACCATATTCAACAAATGGTGCTAGTCTAAATGGATGGCTACATGTAGAAAAATGAAAATAGACTCATATTTATCACCATGCACAAAACTAAAGTCCACATGGATTAAAGACTTTAACTTAAAACCAGACACCCTAAATCTGTTAGAAGAAAAAGGGGGGTAAAGCCTTAAACTCTTTGGTACAGAAGACCACTTCCTGAACAGAACACCAACAGCTCAGGCTCTAAGATCAACCATTAATAAATAGGACCTCATGAAACTGAAAAGCTTCTATAAGGCAAAGGACACTGTCAACAAAACAAATCAACAGCCTACAGACTGGGAGAAGATCTTCACCAACCCTACATCTAACTAAGAGCTAATATCCAAAATATACAAGGAACTCAAGAAATTAAACACCACAAAGCCAAGTATCCCATTTTAAAAATGGGGTACAGAGCTAAACAGAGAATTTTCAACAGAGGAATATCTAATGGCTGAGAAACACTTAAAGAAATGCTCAACATCCCTAGTCATCAGGGAAATGCAAATCAAAATGGCTCTGAGATTCCATCTTACACCTATCTGAACGGCTAAGATCAAAAACTCAAGTAACAGCACATGCTGGCAAGGATGTGGAGAAAGGGAAATACTCTTTCATTGCTGGTGGGAGTGCAAACTTGGAAAACCACTTTGGAAATCAAGCTGGTGCTATCTCAGGAAATTGGTAATAAATCTACCTCAAGACCAAGCTATTCCACTCCTGGGCATATACCCTAAAGATGCTCCATCATACAACAAGGACATTTGCCGAACTATGTTCATAGAAGCATTGTTCATAATAGCCAGAATCTGGAAACAACCTAGATGTCTCTCGGTTGACAAATGGGTATAGAAACTGTGGTACATCTACACAATGGAATATTACTCAGCTATCAAAAACAGGGAAATCTTGAAATTTGCAGGCAAATGGATGGAACTAAAGACAATTATCCTGAATGAAGTAACCCAGACCCAGAAAGACACACATGGCAGATACTCACTCATAAGTTGATAATAACCACTTAATACAGGATAATCACATTAAAATACAAAGACTGATGTGCCAACCAAGGTCCATGTAGGATGTGGACCTAGACCTTCTGCTCAGATGTAGTAGACAGGCAACACGGTCTCCTTGTGGGTTGCCCAATACGGAGAGTAGGGACTAGTTCTGATATGGACTGGGGGCTCCCAATATTGATCACTTCCCCCCTGGCAGGGTAGCTTGCCAGGCCATAGAGGAAGAGGACACAGGTAGTACAGATGACCCTATCTAGGCTGAGGTCAGATGTCAGGGGAGAAGAGCTCCCCCATTTCTGAGGACTAAGGGAGGGAGGGAGAGGGGAAGAGGGAGGGGGTGGGACTGGGAGGTGATGAGGGAGGGGACTACAATCATGATGTAAAGAATTCAAACTGGGGGCTGGAGAGATGGCTCAGCGGTTAAGAGCACTGACTTCTCTTCCAGAGGTCATGAGTTCAATTCCCAGCAACCACATGGTGGCTGACAACCATCTATAATGTGATCTGATGTGCACTGTATACATAACAAATAAACCTTAAAAATAAATAAATCATTAAAAATTCTTTAAAAAAAAAAAAAGAATTCAAACTGTAGAACAAGCAGGTAACTTGTACTGCTAATCCCACTACATGGGAACAGCTCTGAGACGGGCTGAGACATGAATGTATGTGCATAGACAAGGCTTCTTGTTGGCCACAGAATCCCTGTGATTTATTATTAGATGCCGCTCTTCATATGACATGAATGAAGATTTGCAGATGTCTTTCTTCTGCTCATGCAAAGAGCAGAGAATCAGCCTTAATTGTTCTGTGCATCCCTCACACCTCATACATTTATAATTTTAGGACTTCATAAAGCTTATGAGATATTATATGTTTTCAGAACAAAAGAGCCAGACACTGACGCTGCATCAGACCTGACAGGATGCATTCCTCTCATCATGCTGGATGCTGACATCCTGCATCCTTCATGCTCCAGCCCCAAGTGCCTCGGTTGCTGTTACCCATCAGAACAGAACAGCTTCAAAGAAAGTTTCTGATCTCAATTGGTCCAGCAGTTCAGATTGTCTCACATAGGGCTCTTATTAAGCCTGGACTGTCTCAACATTTAGAAACTGGACCAAAAATGCTATTCCTGACTTGTTTAATCATTTTCCGCAATTTTATTTGGGTCTCTACAAAGGTATTATTTGCCCCAAATCAACCAAAAGAAACCTTAAGAGAATGACACCCCATTTCCCCTAAGGGGGCGTTGGGTAGGTTTCTGTTTCCTCTTTTGGGCTACAGATGCTTATTTTCATTGGGAGTTGGTTGTAAGTTATTATTGGTCTTATACAGAAAGAAAGTTATGTTGGACTCAGGGACGTCTTTCTTTTCCTTTAGCTTTCTTTCATAGGTATGAAGATAAGGGTTGAAAAGAAAGAAAGGGGGATATAGAAATATATCTATATGATAGAACAAAATGAATCTACTCCTCAACTTAAGTCCTTAACTGTTACTCACCAATAAGGTTATTTTTAATTCATTAGTATAGAATTTTGTATACTGATGCAAAATAAGTTTAATTTTGATACATTGGTATAGAATTCAAATTTAAGATTATTCTTCACACACATTATATATATATATATATATATATATATATATATATATATATATTTCTACTCTAATATAAGGTATTGTACCCATCCAACTCAGTTATAATACAAGGTTTACTTCCAACACCTTGAGAGTGCTACTGCAGGCTGTTTAGGATAATTAAGTAATATAAGCTAATTGTTAGTTGATCAAATCATGGTCATATCAATTGCTAGTCTATTTTTATCACAAGAATATACATCCTAGGTTTAACAGATAGATATGATTCTATAGATATATATGGTAAAATAGATAAGGTCTTCAAAAGCCTCAGAGACATGCAGAATATGGCATTTAAAAATGGTTTTGTTACTTTAAAGATTCATTGACAATGAGACAGGTTAACTCCTGGCAACACCCAGCCTACTTCAAAGAGGATGATGAGCATCAAAGAACTTCCTTATGGAGATGGCTTCAAATGTGGCAAACAAGCCACTGGCCAAAATGTCCTAATTTCTACCACAGACAGAATTCTGCCTAAAAATGGGCAAGCTCAGAGACAGGCAGAATTGACGGCCAAACTCTGACAAGACAGGGTAAGTAAGTCCTCAATAGTTCCTGCCTCACAAATATGTCTGTCAGATACATTGGGCCAGAAGGCTGAAGATGATGCTCCAACGTTATAGAGAGTTTTGGGTGACTGTTCAGGCAGTAAACTGTCTCTGTCGGTTTTTTTTGTTTTGTTTTGTTTTGTTTTTTTGAAGCTGCTAACCTGCACTTCTAGTTCACTCAGTTAATTAAGTTTTATTCCTTCTCAAGTCTCTGATGGGGTTGAAGACCAGATAGTTTAGCCTTACGATTAAGCTTAGTTGTTTAGGAGTTAAGATGTGTCTAGGTCTAGATAGATGTTTTAAGTTAATAAAGATGAGATATGATAGATATTGATTTTCATTCAGAAATTTAGACCCACCAAGATAGGAAAGATTTTTTTTCAAGTTTGCCAGATGCAAATAGCCAAATCACTATGGATGTAACATTTATATAATCCCTGATTGTTTCATGGTTCTTCCTGCTGCATAGGTTATTTTATTTAATGTGTAATAATATAAACGTATATGTAAAAAAAGAAATATAATAAAAGTGTTTAAAGGTAGCATAGGGTGGAAGCAGGACACACCAGAAGAGTAACTGTCACTGCTGTGAACTTCACAGTTTTGCTGTGAGAGCGGTCCCCTGCCTAGCAGACTATTTGATTATGATCCTGTATTTCCTGGAAATCCTGTCCCAGCTTCGTTTTCACAGTATCCATTAGAATACCTGAGTAAGTAAAGGGTGAGTGCCAGCGCCAGTCTCGTGTCAGCTCTAAGAGCCGCACTCCTGTTTTCTGACTTAGGAGGTCAAAGTACAGACATCTTCCTTCCTACTTATAAGGAACCTCCAGGTCTTCAGAACAGGGGTACAGGAGAGTGCAGCGATGGACTGTCCCCCAATGTTCCATACAAATTACATCCCCGACACGACGGTTTTAATGTATGGAGACAACCGCAAATAGGAAAGAAAAAAGTGTCAACCTGCGTCTCTCGGAAGGTACCACGTTCACGTCCTGAAGAAACTGAATTTTTATCTAAGTCGTGCAGAACCACAACCGAAAGATGCTTCAGACTTTCACGGAGAAAAGGCACCAGATCCTAGGCAAGGGTGCTGGGACCACCACAAGCAGTGTCTCAGTTCATCCTCACCACCGCCCTTCTTCCTTCCTTCCTTCCTTCCTTCCTCACAACTGCCCTTCTTCCTTCCTTCCTTCCTTCGTTCCTTCCTTCCTTCCTTCGTTCCTTCCTTCCTTCCTTCCTTCCTTCCTTCTTCCTTCCTTCCTTCCTTCCTTCCTTCTTCCTTCCTTTCTTCCTTCCTTCCTTCCTTCTTCCTTCCTTCCTTCCTTCTTCCTTCCTTCCTTCCTTCTTCCTTCCTTCCTTCCTTCCTTCCTTCCTTCCTTCCTTCTTTCTTTCCTTTTTTTTCCCCTTGCAGTGTGCTAGGCAAGCTCTCTACCACTAAATTCCAGGGCAAAAAAAACGAAAACAAGGACAAACAAAAACCATCAAGTAATTTGCTGAGGACAGATTTAAGATTTGAATACAGATCTGACCCTGTATATCTGACTTTGCTTTGGGGCACAATTTATTCCTTTTTGCTTCCAGTTATTGATTTGTTGTGCATACTGGCATTTGTTTCTGCCATGTGCAAAGCTTGTTTCTGTTCCTGCATTTTCTATAACTGATGTATGTGATGATAGAAATAATTCAATTTTCCACTGTTGAAAGTATTTACTTCATCCATTTTTAAAATAACTGATATAAATTTACCCATAGAATTTTTAAATTTTTTACTTATTCTTTGTGAGTTTCACATCATGCCCCCCAGTAAAAAACACACAAACAGACTAAATAAATAAATAAATAAATAAATGCCCCAAAACATAGAAAACATCTCATTTTCATCATTGAGGCTGTGGTGTGTCACCGTGTGTCCCACAGCATACCCCTCCAACCGCACATCTTCACTTGCAAATCTTCATTGCAATAATCATAGGTCTAGTTCGGGGTCTCTGCCTTCTGTGACACGATCAATGCTGGATCCTCACCAGGACCTTCCAGGTTGGTGATCCTGCTGTTGCCCCTGTGTCCTGGAGATCCTGCATGCTTTACGTCAGCAGAACATGCCCCAGCACTTCACAGATGATGTGCATTGGGAGGGGGTGGACAACTCGAAGCCCTGGATCTGGGGTCTGGTGGCAGCTGACTTGGTCAGTCGGCTGGCTCTCCCTTATCCACACCACCAGGGCGAGCGCTCCAGCCCTGCTCTGTCTAGGCCACTCAGCGCCCACTCTCCCAAGTGCTGCAGCTGGTGAGGGGCTGGATCAGTTCTTGGCTCTTGTGAATTCCGGGCCAGCTTTCCCGACTACTGTAGGCGGCAAGGGGTGAGTGGGGAGTGGGTATCACACCTAGGCCCCCTCAACCTCACAGCATACAAGTGTTGCGGCCAGCTTTCCCACGCCCATGGCAGCAGGGCAGGCTCACCTGGCCGCCGTGCCCACCCCCCCGCCCCGCCCCCAACCAGGGCCAGCTCTACTGTGCTTCCCAGATGAGGTGCAGGGCCCAAACTCCCAAGTGCTGCCGTTAGGGAGGGTCAGGGACAGCTTTCCTGTTCTCATGACTTAGGGGTCAGCTCTCTCACCTGCTTCAAGTGGAGAAGGGCAGGGGTAAAGGGCATCTCCCACCAGTCCAGGCCACCTCGCGGCAGAGGAGTAGGGAGGCCATCTTTCCCTTGCTCTGTCCTCGGGGCCAGTGGCCATGCGGCTCTTGGCCTTGGGGATGGCTCACCATGTCCCCTCGCCCCGCCCCCAACCAGGACCAGCTCTGCTGTGCTGTCCAGGCTACTGTGAGAGGTGGCATTAGCTGCAAGCTAATGAGGAGCAGTGGAGCCAGTTCTGCTCAGCCTTAGAAATCAACGTGCTGCCTGGCAGCTGAGCAGACCAGGGACGTCCCTGTGATCTCTAGTGGTAATAAAGTCACGGACATGCACACCCACCCCTGCAGCATCCAAATGCACCCCTGCTGCTGCGTAGCCATGGACCTAGATGTGACCCTAAGTGGCCGCACAGGCTGGGGCTTAGCCATGGCTGCAAATGGCCAGGCTGGCCACTCCCAACAAGCTAGTCCTCTCCATTTTTGTCAGTTCCATGTCTCGTCACAGTTTGCTCAAATTGTTCACTTCTCTTTCTCTTCTGTCTATCCATCACATTTTGCACGTTGTAGTGGCTCCCACTGCAGATGGGCAGGCCATGAGCCTGACAGGCCTCTGGCTGACCTCCTCCATCTGAGCTGCGTGTTTGCAGCCTGCCTGTGTGGCACAGTGGCCTGTGGGTCTGTGGGCATCTCCCCCCTCCCTCATGGCGTTGCACAGTGGTAGGGGAGCTCTGTGCATCTGTGGAGGCTGCTCTGTGGGCATCTTTCTTGGCTTCACTGCATTGCATGGCGCTCAGCAGGTCTCTGTGTCCCCACAGAATTCTCTTTAGAACTCATGTTCTCTGTATCTGCAATTGTTTACCCCTTCGTGGTTTGTAACAGGTATTTTGTTTCCTGACCAGAACTCTATTTTATCATTTTAAGGGACTAGCTTTGAATTTTATTGAAATTGCTTCCTTGCTTTGCTTTTTTAAATTGTGGTCATTATTCCATTCCTCCTGCTATGGTCCTGGTACTCTGAGGAAGCACGCGGAGATCTGCTTGCTTGAGTGCCACCAGCTCTGAGTCCAAGCAGTCTTGTCCAGCCTGGATGCAGTCAGGGAACAGATACGGCCATTCTTCAGCAGCTTTCCCTGAAAACATCTGAGATACAGCTTCTTCTTTTAACCAGTTCCACTTGCTTTTCGTCTTTCTGGGAGTCATCATTTTTACAAACAACTTCAAACATGGTTTATGGGAATGGCCTAGCTGTTAGAAATGCCTCTTGCTCACGCAGAGGACCCAATTTGGATCCGAGTACCCTCATCAGGTGGCTCATAACTGCCTGTAACTCAGGCTCCAGGGCATCTGACACCCTCTTGTGCCTTTGGGCACCTGCATGTAGTGACGACATACACATACACACATAGACAAACACAATGTGATGCTTTAAAACAGTGATAATCACATAATGAATATTCCTTACCTGAAATACTTGGGACCAAAAGCTTCTGGCTTTATACATTTTGTTTCAAGTTGTAGAATCTTTGTATTTTCTTTTATTCATTAATATTTTATTTTTCTGAGATTATAACTATATCATTTCTAGTTCCTTTCCCCCTCCAAAACCTGCCATATATCCTCCCTTGTTCTTTTCCTCATTTATGGCATATCCTTTCATTGATTCAAATACATGTGTGTGTGCATGTGTGTGTAAAAATACATAAATACAACCATCTCAGTCTGTATACTGTTACTTGGATGAATGGATAATAAAATGTGGTACATATACACTATAGAATCCTATTGAGCTATAAAAAGATGAAATCATGAACTTTACAGGCAAATGGATGGAACTAGCAAATATTGAGTGAGGCAACCCAGGCCCGGAGAGATATTGCTGCATGTTCCGACTCATCAGAGGCTTCCGCCTCCATTGAAATGGATGATGACTCATGATGATGATGATGATGATGATGATGATGATGATGATGATGCTCAGATGAGACCAAGCATCCTGGAGTAACTGCAGAGACCAGGAAAATAAAAGGGTTGTTGCCAGCGTGGGGTGTGGGAGAGCAATAGAAAGGTAAATAGTGGAGTTCAACTAACCTTATTGGAAAATGGGTAAAAGGAAGGCTCAAGGAAAGGAAGAGAGAGATAAATATATGAGAGAAGATGATAAAATAGCAGTAAGGGTGTCTGAAAAAGTCATAAGGAATCAAACTCTTAACCAGCTACCTTAAAGAGCTATAGCACATATAAGTCTGTGTATAAAGACACATGTGTAGCTTAAAGGGATAATTCTCATATGGGCTGACAATGACTCCCTCAAGAGCCAAAGACCAGCTAACAAAATCTCCAACACCAGGTATAAGATGTCCTCTCTTTGGAGTTGTTGGCTAGGGCTGTCCAAGAGATTCACCAGAACATCACAAGCTTACTGCTACCGGTTGCCCCCGGGATATGGAAGGTAAGTGCCTATTGCAGAAGACACTCTGCACTTCACACAACGGTGAAGAGGCCTCTATGTGGAGCCAACTTGAATGCCCTCTCTCTGAGGACTAGTCTCTATGGTACCAGAAGGTGCCACGCAAGCTTCCGAAGGAGGGAAGCAACCAACAGCCCTCCCCGGTTACTCATAATAACCCCAAGAAAGAAATAGCGGCACACATACCTTGATGGTAAGCAGCAGCCTTCTAGTTGGACTTCACATCACTGAATCATAAAAAGAACTGAAAACTTAACAAACCACCCAGGGCTAGTGAAGCTATGGATCTCGAAGGGGAACCTACAGACATCATTTTACTGAGCCAGCAAAATTCCTAACTGCACTGTACATATGTCTCCCTAAACCCACAGGTACGTGTAGTTTTTCTCCTCATCAAGGAAACTTCTCTTTGCAGCAGATGGAGAACACCACTATAGAAAGGCATCAAAACACCCAGCCCCAATGGATACACCCACAAAACAACCCCTGCACCCAAGGCTCAGGGAACACTGTGGAAGAGGGAATGGAAAGATTGTAAGAGTCATAGTCACAGAGTTTGCTGTGAGATTGTCTCCTAATAATGTCAGAAGCTACACTCACCAAGTCTTGCCAATGAGACAGCCTAACCCTGGGCTGAACAAAAACAGCCACAGACACGCTAACAGGACTAAGGGGAAACCCATGAGGCCTCAGCCTCACACAAAGAACTACAGACAACTAAGGAATGCTGAATGCAGGGGAAACCAAGTGGTTGTCCAACATCAGATGGTCGGCCCTGAAAACATACATACAGGTAACAGTATGGAGACTGCGCAGGCTGCATTTATGTATTTGCACTTTTCTAAGAGATATCTTGGGCCTAAGACCAGAGTCTGAAAAGAAAATCCACTAATGCTTCATACCCATACCATTCACCTAACTGAAGGCAATTTTAGAAAATTTTTTTTTATAAATTTAGGGACTAGAGAGATTGCTCAGTGGCTAAGAGCACTTAAATGCTCCTCCAGAGAACCCAGGTTTGCTTCCCAGGCACCACGTGGTGGCTCACAACCACCTGTAACTCCAGTTCCAGGGGACCCAATGCCTTCTTTGGATTTCTGTGGGTACGAGGCTCATACACACACAGCAAAACACTCGTAAGCATAAAATAAATCTTAACAATTTGTGCATAAGCCGGGTGGGTGGAGGACACCCAGAGGCCAGCTCAGCACATGGCCAGTGGGAGCCACTTACGTTGTACAAGTATGTGGTAGAGAGAGGGGAAAGGGCAAGATGATTTGAGCATCATGGAGGGAGGCAGAACTGGAGACCCGAGGGTGGAGAGGAACAGCCTGATGTGAGTAGCTTGCCCTGCCACCTGAGGCCATGGTGAAGTCACAGCCCATGCTGCCCTGAAGGCCATGGCTGGGTCATGGCTATACAGCAGCAAGGGTCTGTGTCAATGTCCATGGCTTATATCATTGTTAAAAACTGTGTGGACATTCTTGGTCTGGGCTGCCTCCTGGGACCATTTTGGTGTCCAAGGGCTGTGCAGAGCTTGCCACATTCCTCACTGGTTGAGGTACTCTGGAGAGCTGGCCCCAACCCTAGCCTACTGCAGCACTCAGAGGAGCATGCCCTGTACCTCACCTGAACAGGATAGTAGAGCCAGGTCTGGTGGCAGAAGTGTAGTGAGGTAGCAAGGGCAAGGGAGAGACGTTCTCCCCTTCCTCTGCCCTGGCCACCTGTGTCAGGCAGGAGAGCTGCTCTGAGGGCATAAGCAGGAGAGAGCTGTCTCTGCCCCTCACTGGCTGCAGCCCTCAGGAGAGCAGGCCCTGTACCTCACCGGGGCAGCACAGTAGAGCCGGTCCTAATCTCAGGAGTGCAGGTGAGCCAGCCTGAGGGCATGTGCGTGGGAGCGCTGGCTCTGCCCTTCGCCAGCTGAGACATTGGATGAGCTAGCCAGGACAATGCTGGAGAGGCTGCCGTGGTGGTGTGGGTAGCAGAGCTGGCAGGCTGACCAACTCAGTTAGCACTCAGGCCCAGACCCAGGGCTTTGAGCTGGCTCACACCAGCATCTACTTCATGTATGACTGCTGGAACAAAGGAAAGGGACAGTCCTGCTGATCCAGAGCTTTAGGATCTCAGTGACACAGACAACAACAGGATGTCCGAGGGGAGTCCTGGTAAGGGTCCAGTATTGATGATGTAGCAGAAGCCAGAGGACTGGGACCAGACCAATGACTGCTGCAATGAACATTGACAAGTAAAGATGTGTGGACAAAAGGGTGCAGTATGTGACAGACACTCCATGACACACTGCAGCTTCCACAATAGGGATTTGTTTGTTTATTTTTTAAATTTTATTTGGGGGGGGAGAGATTACAAGGGCAGAGTGCAGATAAGTAGAGACTGGGAGACGAGTGGAATTGGGGTGCATGATATGAAATTCATAAAGATTCAATGAGAGGTTTTAAATGTGCGTAAAACAATTTCTGAACATTGAGTGGTCAAAAAGTAAAGACATGACTCCTCAGATGCTCTCACGTGAGCCACCTGGATTGTGCCACTCAAGCGTTTTTAATTAGTTCAGATTTTGAATTTGATTGTTTGCCTTTTTGAAGTACTAGGGATTGAGCCCAGGGCCTCACACATGCTAAGCAAGTGCTCTACTCCATCTGGTCTCTCCTGCTTCTGTTAAACTGGCATTTTCCTTTCACAGGTAAATCTATATTTTAAAGAGGGCACCAGATCTCATTATAGATGGTTGTGAGCTACCATGTACTTGCTGGGAATTGAGCTCAGTACCTTTCAAAGAGCAGCCAGTGCTCTTAACCTCTGAGTCATTTCTCCAGCCTCCTTGGTTTGGTTTTTCAAGACAAGGTTTCTTTGTCTAGGCCTGGTTGTCTGGAATTCACTCTATAGATGAGGCTGGCCTCGAACTCACAGAGATCTGCCTGCCTCGATCTCCTGAGTGCTGGGATTAAAGCCGTGCACCACCATGCCTGGTCTGGGTAGCCACGCTTTATCTCAAGTAGTTTGCCAAAGTTCTGAAGGTAGATACTGAGTTTTATCAGTTACCTGCCATGCATTTCCTGCATGGTCTCAGGGCCTTAACCTGACTAGGGGCAATGTGTATCAGTAAGAATGTTCTATGGGGCTGGAGAGATGGCTCAGAGGTTAAGAGCACTGACTGCTCTTCCAGAGGCCCTGAGCTCAACTCCCAGCAACCACATGGTGGTTCACAACTATCTATAATGTGATCTCATGCCCTCTCCTGGCCTGCAGGGGTACAAGCAGGCAGAACACTGTATACATAATAAATAAATAAATCTTAAAAAAAAAAAAAAGAATGTTCTATGCCCTCCCTAGCTCTGAACTAACACACAGAGACCTTTATATTTATTTAAAAATCCAGGCACTGTAGCTGGGCAGATTCTAACCCAAACAAGTAAGCCTTTCCTTCTTCCTAGCCATGTACCTGCCATCTTAGGCTTAGTCTTGCTCTGGTTGCTCCTTCTTTATCCGTGTCCGATGGCGACTCCCAGGTCCCCACCTGAAACACCCTCCCCCTCCCTCTGGGCACCAGAAGCCCCACCTTAACTCTCCCGCCCAGCTATTGGCCATTCGGAGCTTTATTAGACCAACCAGAAGGTACTGGGGATCAGTGTTTCACAAAGTGCTGATCAGGAGAGCCTGCCTAATAACAACAATACCAAAGTCTGGACTGCAACCATATTTTGGGGTACAGAAATCAGTATTTGAATACACAATACACAAAAACATCCCCCCAACAGCCATAAGAGAAAACTGTCCATTAAAATATTTGAAAAGAGAAGCATCACAGGTAACTGTGGGGAGCCACAGAAACCCTGAGCAAGTGTGTTAAGAATGGATGAAGTCCTGAGTGGTTCTGTTTTTGTTTTGGAGTTTTTCGAGACAGGGTTTCTCTGTGTGGCCTTGGCTGTCCTGGACTCGCTTTGTAGACCAGGCTGGCCTCGAACTCACAGAGATCCACCTGCCTCTGCCTCCCGAGTGCTGGGATTAAAGGCGTGCGCCACCACGCCCGGCTTTGGGAGGGTTCTTAAGATTAGATTTGTTCTTTAACTTAATTGTGCTACCCAGTTGCCTGTGCTATTTACAAATTAGGTGTGATGTGAATAGTCTTCAGTCTCTCCAAGGGTCAGATGGTTTCCTTTCCTGGGTAGAATGTATGTTTCCATATTAATTTCACTTATGTCATCCATAGTTGTTTCTTTTAGATTTTATCTATACAGGCAATATAAAATGAGCAAATAAACCCAGAATTAGAGAACTACGCACTTCGCATGAAGGAAGGACACTGCTTACTTGATTTGGATTATTGATATGAAATGCAGCTTTTTCAAAGATGTATTTAAAATAAATCACTAAATGTCATAATGGCTATTCTAGTTTGATATAGACACATCTTTGCAGGATATGAAAAGTTAAAAGTTCAGAGTGCTTGCTTAACATAGCTTTCCTAATGATGTCTTCAGTTCCTGGTAATTGTTTCTGTGTCAAACTGTTTCTAAAGTATTTGGATTTTGCATTATTTGGACTGAATAAGACAAGTAAGTCTCAGCTAATATGGCTTCTAATGTTAAAGCCACTGAACAGCATCTTTTATCTGTGAAGAAGATATCTAAATGAAAATAGAACATTGCATGAATATGGTTGCTGCTGTTTTAGTGTTTTAAATAATCTTTGCATTTAGTTTTGTTTCAGAGTAGCCCATTTCTCTTGGATTTGGACATCAGTTGGTGATCTCATCTGATTCTAGAGAACTGTAGGCATGCCACTTGTCAATACTGAATAATATTGGCATTATGTGTCTGGTATATTAATTATAGTAAAGGTTGTCTATTCAAACATACTTTTACTTTAGAAATTATGTTAGAAGTTCTTTATACCAGAAACTTTTAATTGTCTTAACTTAGGAGAAACTGTCTCCCACATGCAGACAGTTAACTAAAAATGATGTGAAATTTTTTTAAATGGTATAGTTAAGATGTCCACCACACAAATGTTTTTCAGGCAACACTAGTTTCTAATCCTGAATATTTACAAGTTTGCATAACTTGATATATATGGAGTTTGAAAAATACAGATATTTTCCCACATTTCTCTCCATCTGCACTTGAATTTTCTACCTGGAGTCTCAGCAAATTATAGCTCTGTCCTGATTAAGTACTTGATAGTAGTCAGTGATTTTTTTTTTTTTAAGTTTTTCAATGGTTTGCTTAAGTTCCACTTCAGATACTCTGTGATCAACCTCTGTATCAATCCTGACATCCCTACAGCAAATATGTTCTGAAGGATGCTCGTAGGGTCTTGATCACATTTCTGCTTGGAGAGAGCTGAGCACCAAGCCATCTGACCTAAACTCTGGAGAGCTGGGTATTACATAGCTTGGCAGGTAGGAGCTCAATTATATAGTCTTCATTCAACAGACTAAGCAATTCCTTTGAAGAATCTTAAAGAGCCTAGGCCACACTAGGCTTTTTGTGAAAACTCGACAGGCAGCTCTCGGTCAGATTAAAATTCCAAATCTTCTCTCAGCATTTGCCATATCGATCAATACCATTTTGTATATCAATGATTACTTTTCAGAATTTCACCTGGGCAAAATTCTACCCATGAGCAGCTTTTTTTTTCTTTCTCCGCACCTTAACCACCCTTGCTTGTGATAACCCCCTCTGCCCTACCACAGTTAACAGCATTTCTTTGCATAGTTGGCTGTGTTTCTAAAGCATATCTTTTAAATAATGAAATGTTATATTAAGACCAAGAAACAACATTGCCCTATTACCGTACCTCGAAGAGTGTTCTCAGCCTTTCATTTTACATTGCAACATTTTTTTTTTTAGGTGAAATAGAACACTACATATTCAGGGAGGACTTAGGCGCCTACTGCACATGCGTTTGTTCAGCCGTGTTCGCTGCTGCTCTGTTCACAGCGGCTAGGTAGGCGATAACCTAGCTGTCCTTCAGCTGCTGAACGGTTCATGAAAATGTGGTTCATATATAGCAACTCAGCTGCAAAGCAAAATGAAATAATGAAGTATGCAGATAAATGGACCGAACTAGAAAAAAAATTATGCTGAGGGGGTATCCCAGACTCTCAGAGGAAGAAGGACAAATGCCCCATATCCTCTCACTCGTCTGTGGCTCCTAACCAAAATCTTTACTCTCTCACGTCACCAAAGAAACTTCTCTCTGTAACAGAGACAATTACAGAAAACCTCAGCCAGTCAATACTGCAGATACCAGGGGGTCCTGCAATGCCCAGCCCCAACTGACACATCTACAACACAACTCCTGCACTTAAGGCTGTGGGGGGAGGGGGAGGGGTGCACATCAGAAAGGGGACAAAAAGATCCTAAGAGCTGGAGAAACAGGAAGTCTGTTATGAGATTGGATCTCTTAAAAATGTCATAGAAGGGCTGGAGAGATGGCTCAGAAGTTAAGAGCGCCAACTGCTCTTCCAAAGGTCCTGAGTTCAATTTCCAGCAACCACATGGTGGCTCACAACCATCTATAACGAGATCTGGTGCCCTCTTCTGGAATGTAGTTGTATATGCAGGCAAAACACTGTATACATAATAAATAAATATATTTTTTAAAAATGTCATAGAAGTCTCATAAATATGGCTGTTGAAACAAGACATGAGCAAAGACAGCACCAACAGAAAAGCTAACATGAAGGGAAAACCTCACAGAGCCCCAATCCTAGGGGTGTGTGTGTGTGTGTGTGTGTGTGTGTGTGTGTACACCACATGCTAGCCTATTAATCTATTTTCACTTTTAAACATAACGATAAACTTTAGGATTTAAAGAAATTTCTGACTACTCTACTGTAAAATCTTAACCACCTGTGTTTCACAATGCATTCCTCCGTTTTCACTCTCATCTTCCCTGGTTCTGTTTTCACTCTCATCTTCCCATGTTCTGCTCTTTTCTCGTGGTTGTTCCTCAAGACTCGTCTTAAGTTTCTTCGCTTTCTATTCACCTTTAGTTGGTTTTCATCAACTAGACATAAACCAGACACATCTGGAAGAAGGAATCAAGTGAGGAACTACCTACATCAGACCACCCTATAAGCAAGTCTAGGGAGGCATTTTCTTGATTAGTGACTGCTGTGGGAAGGCCCAGCCACTGGATGGTGGTGTCATGCTTGGGTAGGTGGTCTTGAATGGTATAAAAAAAAAAAAAAGAGTCTCAACTGTTTTGGAGTTTGTTTGTTTGCTTTTTTTTAAAGCCCACCAGAAGAGGGCACCAGATCTCATTATAGATAGTTGAGAGCCACCATGTGGTTGCTGGGATTTGAACTCAAGACCTTTGGAAGAAACAGACAGTGCTCTAAACCTCTGAGCCATATCTCCAGCCCTAAATGGTATATACTCACCTATAATTGGACCACTTAGCCCAAGGGGCATGTCCCATGAAAGTCTTCACTACCAGGAAAGTGGGACAGAGGGGAGGACATCCTATTGGGACTTCTAAGTGAGAGAAGCATGGGAGAATGGGGAAATAGAAGGATCCAGAGGGTCCTAGAAACCTACAAGAAGAACATTATGATGGGCAGATCGGCCCAGGGTCCTGCTCAAACTATGACACCAGCCAAGGATAATATGTGCAGTAAACTTTGAACCCCTACCCAGATCTAGCCAATGGACAGGACATGCTCCACAGTTGAGTGGAGAGCGGAGACTGACTTCACATGAACTCTGGTGCCCCATATTTGACCATGTCCCTGGAAGGGGAGGCCTGGTGGCACTCGAGGAAGGATAGCAGGCTACCAAGAATAGACTTGATATCCTATGAGCATATGCAGGGGGAGGAAGTCCCCCTCAGTCACGTCATAGGTGAGGGGAGTAAGGGGAAAATGGGAGGAAGGGAGAGATGGGAGGATACAAGGGAAGGGATAACCATTGAGATGTAATATGAATATATTAATAAAATATTTTTTAAGCAGTCTCAGTAAGCCATGAAGGACCAAGCCATGCAAGCAGTGTTCTTCCACGGCCTCTGTTTTTCAGTTTTCCTAGTTCCTTCTCTGAGTTCCTGTCTTGATTTCCCTCAGTTGATAGCCTGGGGTATGAAATGTGAGCTAAAAGAAACCCTTCTCTTTCCCAATTTTGTAAGCATTTTGTCTCAGCAATAGAAACTAACTAGCACACTAGGCATCCTTCTTTTCCACTGTTATCAGACACCTAAACCAACCTCAGCCCACTCCTGAATTTCAGTGCTACGTTATCAACCAACCCATATTTCTCGTAGATCTTCCAAATTGGAACACAATTAATGAACTCTCCCTTCTCAACCATATCTTACATTTCAACCACGGAAATCCCTAACATTCATTCTGGCTCAGTAACGCAGGGCAATGTCCTCCCTTCCTTCCTGATCCCTACAGGCCTCATCGTGGTTCCACCTGAGGCCTGCTAGAGGAGCTGGTACTAATGACTCACCCAGCCTCTTAACAGACTGTAGATGATGTCCTTAAGCATGCAAGTGAAAGTCCCTCAAATCCCTTGCTGATCCAGGGGTAGTCCAACCTCTGCCACCCCCGCCACACACACACACACACACCACACACCACACACACACACACACCTTCCCCATCTCTCTCCACACTTGTTTTCTCACCGAGTGCACTACGTGGCCTCACCATGCTGGCGGTTCTCTCTACTGTTCCGTTGGCCTCCGTCTGATGACTCTACTTATACCCAGGCCCAGTTTAAACAAAAGTCCCATCATAAACTCTCCCGCGATACTTGACTGAACTAGATTTAATCCTCTGTCCTCCACCATGACTTGACTTGAGCCCTTCTTTTGATGCTGTCTGCAGACTGACTGGCTCACAGCATGTGGACCTGCCTCACCTTCCACATTTTTAACTCCTAGAAGGTAGGGCTACTACCTGTGAGCTAATTCTTCTCATCCGCAGCAACTCCAACGCACATGGTAAGCTTTCAACAAATGTCTCAGATGACTTGTATAGCTATCTTCCTGTTGCAGCTATGCCAGTCGCCCTGAGACAGTCAAGCCAAGCCTGCCAGTTTTATTTTGGAGTGCTTTGGTTGATTAAACCAAGCATTAACTCACCCGTATCTCTAGCTTTACTTTTTTGCCTCTTAGCTGTCCCATCATGATCACTGGTACTATATTGATATCTGCCACCCTTTTTTCTACCCTCCATCTTCTTCTTTTTCCCGCCCTCCCTCTTGCCATCCCTCACCTGTCCCTTCCCTCTGTTATGAAAACAGGGTATTGTTATGTGGACTGAAACTTAGTCAGGTCTAACCCTCTGGTTCCAGCTTCTAAGAGCTGGGATTATAAGTACGTGCCAAGCAAAAGCTTACCCTCGTCTCTGAAATGTGCTCTTGTGAAAGAGGGTGGATCACACTTGGACTTACACGGATAGGTAGAACTAACCAATTCAGTCCTCTTCAGAGGACTTTTATCCTGTTCTCTCGGGACCAGAATAGTGGGGACTGTGGAAAAGCACATCAAGATTAATAAATGAAAATCCAATGAACAAAGCATTAAAGGCATCGGGGGAAACTATGAATGGGAGAGAGCAGGGAACTGAAAGGCTGACTGACGAATGGTTTGGTTTGGTTTTGGCTGCTTCCCTCAACTCGCTAGCGCACTCCTCTTCTTGGAACAATTCTTTATGTCTTGATCTAATGGGTCCCTGGGACACAAAAGCCTGAGATCAAATGTCCTCTGAACTTGCATTTGCAGCATCTAAACATTTTTTTTCTAGCACTCTAGGCTTCCTCACCACTTCTCTGACCTCTCCATGGTTAACATAAAAGGCATGACCTTTTTCTCCATATCCCTTTCTGGTGGTTGCTGGGGTTTTTAGTGTGTCTATATTGTTGCTTTTCTTTCAAAACTCTAATAAAAGTTTCCTTCTTAGTCTGTTTTTTTTTTTTAATTCTTTCATTTAAGAGGCTACGAACCCCAAAAATGGAACCTCAATTTTCTTTGCTAACAACCTTGTCACCATTCTTCAGCCCTTCCCGGGTGAAGTGTTCCACACTAGGATGACCCTGTAAGGTCTAGTGACACATCACAGAGACTCTAGTGGAGCTTCTAACTGCAGACCAAAACAATGACACTCAAGGGAGGTTAGCAAACTTGTTCAAGTCATTTAGGCAGCTGCAGCAGCCTTTGGAACCCAGTGTGTTTTCACTTTTCATCGTCTCTGTGAAGAGAGTTTTACACATTCCCCACTCATCACGCTGGGACAGTCTCCCATGAAAGCCCGTTCACAACACCAGTCATCTCATCTAGAGCCAGTCATTGTCCCAGCTTTTTGATCGCTGCATGCATTATATTTTTCTATGTTTGCTAAGTAGATTGTTGTAAATAAGGCAGAAAGACAATGCCTCACATATGACAACTAACTAAACATCAGTCTTTATTTTGCCAGATAATTGCAAAAATAATAAACACCTGGGGGAAAGAAATCAGATCTAGTTTTCTATAGTCCGTTGTTCTCAATAGCATTGGGTTTGATTAACACAGGGAGAAAGACCAGAAACGAGAAAATGAAAGAGGGTTATTTACATCCTGGTTTGTTTGTATTGTCCTCAAAGAGGCTGTAAGTGCAGCACAATTCTAATGATTGTCACAAAATTGGTAGTTCTCAGCAGCACCTAAGATTCTCCACTGACCTGATTGTCCCTGGAATTCATTATAAAACAAAGATAAGGATAATTTTCCTGGGATTATTTTTAAGCATCTGATTGTGTGTGTAAGCAACTACCACTTTCAGTTTCCTGAATATAAAATGTGGCAAACAGAAAGCTGTGATTAGGAAGAAATCCAAAGCATGCCATATTCAAACTTCATGGAATATGTCAGTATTTGTTCTGTTTTTAGAATTCAAATTCAGTGAAACAGAAACTATCTTCTTTTGGACTCATCTTTACTTAATATTCACTTACTGGGGCTCATGTGAGCATTCTACCTTTTATGCTTGGCATATGCCTGTGCTTTATTTTTATTTTTTAAATGGTGACTCCTTTAAATAATGCATGGGTCATTTCCAAAGAAAAATGTCTTCTTCAATGCCTAAAAGAAGTATATCCAATTACCACAGCCCATCTAACAACAAATTAGATGGCTAATTTGAGTTGACTTGTATAAGCATTAATGTGAAGGTGTGCCTCTCACACTATAGAAATGCCTTTAAGCAAGAACATTTTGATTTGGATTATTCAAGAAATAAGTCCTGCTTTTAGATATAATTTTCATTTTCTAAGTATTTGGTGTTTCCTTGGATTCAAGCTAATACTCAGCTAGAATAATGCACAGGCAATGTCATCTCCTGCTCAGTATTTTATTTGAAAGCACACAGCGTTTTCTCATTGGCATCTCCCCCTCTTTGGTATTGTTAATTATGATCACCTGACTAAGGTGTGTCCAATTTCACCTAATAATAAGGCATCTTTAGGAAGATACTCTAAGGTCACACAAATGGCTGCTAATCATGAAAACTTCTCCTTAGGACTGGTCAATGGATAATAACTGATATTAAGAAGAAAATAAGTTCTGTTGTTCTCTTACATAGTAGAGTGACTGTAAAATAATGCACTTGTAACAGTTTAAAATTATTTATTTATTTTATTTGAACATGACACACTGTAAACATGAACTGAAACACCAAATGATACCTCACAAATATCTACCATCTACACATCAAAAGACATTAATAAAAGCACCAACCCAAGACCACCTGCATATTGAAATTCAGTATTGACAAAGGCATGCATCTGAGCAGGGAGATGTCTCAGTGGGTAAGAAAGCTTGCCTTACAACCATGAGGACTAGCCTAAGTTTGAATTCCCAGCATCCGTGTAAAATGCCAGGCGTGGATGTGGATGCTCATAACTGCAGAACTGATGCGCCAAGAGAGGTGGATCCAGAGAATTCCCTGGCCGGCCAGCCGAAGTAAA
The DNA here is from genome assembly GCF_903995435.1 of Acomys russatus. Classification (NCBI taxonomy): domain Eukaryota; kingdom Metazoa; phylum Chordata; class Mammalia; order Rodentia; family Muridae; genus Acomys; species Acomys russatus. Next base: position 27,576 of record NW_026131962.1, read on the forward strand.
AACAGTGAGCTTCTGGTTCAGGGAGAGACTTTGTCTCCAGGCAATAAGGCAGAGAAATAGAGGAAGCTATCTGGCCTCCCTATGCATACACACATACTCACCACACACACACACACACACACACACTCCAGGAAAGTCGTGAAGGATCTGGTTAGTCAGGAAAAAGCTCCCGGAACTGCTGCTCACAGGCAGCTGGCCTTTAATCTGATCTTATCAGTAGTTTTGCCAGAAAAGGAGTAGCTCGGGGGTCTGGAATGACCAGCCCCCACAATAAACCGCAACAGGTGTCTAACTGCTGACCTATGACAAGGTCAGCTAGTTCTGGTGAATGGCAGACTGCTGGAGAAATAGGAACCTAGGCTCTGACAAGATGGCTGAACGTTGGCCATGTAGCCCATCCCCTACAACTCTTAATCTTTATGTCTCCACCTCCTAAAAGTGGGGATTACAATTGTGTGACATCATACCTAGCAAAATATTTCACTTAAATTAAAAAAAAAAACCTTTAAGTGCAAGTAAGATTATCCCACTAACTTTATAAATGTTACAAAATGAAGAATAAAAATGTGTCACTATTTGTATATAAAACTTGATTACCAAAATAACAGGGATGAGAGGAGACAGAAATGCAATTGTACCAAATCTCTTGACTTAAGGAAGATATTTCAATATATTGCTTTTCTCTTGTCTCTGAAGATTGTGGGAATAATGGCTAATTATTATTTCTGGAAAGTGTGAAAGTAATCACTAGTAGAATTTAAGACAGGAATATTTTTTGATCACTGAAAATGCAAACAAATGCATATGACCATTTATGAAAAGAAAAAAGGGGGGAGGGCAGAACAAGATGACAGAAGCAAGATAAGTCCCAGCAATTATAATAATAATTAAAATATTTTAAAATACAAATCCCTTGACTCGGTAACAACAATGTCTCATCAAAAAGACCAAAAGGTCAGGTGAGTATTAATCAGGCAATTCAAAGAAAACAAAATCAGGTTACAAAATTAATATCAAACAGCCAAGAATTTAGGACAAACATTAATTGGGCAAAGATATTAAAGCAGAGAAAAGAATACAATTTCCAAAATTATTAGATTCATTAAGTTGTACTTTCTAAGTATAATTACATTAAATATACAAAAGTTATATTTTCATATCTTGTATTTGAGTTTTTGCATATTCTTTGAGCTACTTTGCAGACCCATTTCCAGACAGCAGAAAAGCTTTGCTCTCTAAATGCTGAAGAAAAAGCTGGTTATAAGGGCTCTTCTTTCCACAGAGTTATTCCAGGATTTATGTGCCAACGTGGCGACTTCACATACCATAGCAGCAAGTCCATCTATGATGAAGACTTCAACCAGAGTGTACCAACATCGTATCCAGGGCGAACGCTGAAACAAACACAAGTGTTAGCCCGTTTGTCATCGGCACTAAAGACTGAGTAATTGGATAGCTGCCATGTGATCTTTGGGAAGATAAAAGAGGGCAGGAATTTTCAGAAGCCACGGCAGAGCGAAGGCTAGCAAGATCTGCCACTTGTTGCCTGATATTCTTCACAAGGCCTCATCTTCACAACCAGGCCATTTCCTCTGTGGCTGAGAGGAGTACACTCATTCCCTTCTAAGTATAACTGGGTTGCAGCACTGTTTATAATTGTGAATACAACCTAAAGAACAACAACCTAAAGAACAACAACAACAAAAAAAAACCAAATGTTTATATGAGCAGTGGTGTTAGGAGGCAGAACAGGCACAAAGAAAAGAATCTTTCAATGACTGTCACAGGCAGATCAAAAAAAAAAAAAAAAAGGCAACTTATGGGTCAGGTTCCTTGGGAAGAGACTCTGAGACAGCTACGGCCTGGAAGAGATGTATTGGGGGCACCTCAGATCTCACTAATATCTGTGAGGGAATGGTCAAAACTGGACTGGTACAAAGGGAACCCAAACTATGCTTGCAGATACATTAAACACCTTAGATCATGTAGGGAGCTCTGGAGCTGGCAGGATGCGCTGACAGAGGCCAGAAAAACCTTTGTTATTTCAGTCTCTGGGACAGAATGCACCCCCAGAAAGGATGGTCATTACAGTGTCCATGGCAACGACAACACTGTTCCCAAAAGGAGAAGAGGACAGCCTCTCATGAGGACCACTGGGTTAGAACATATGGAAGAGAGGTGAACTGGGCATCTGTCCCCTGTGATGGATGCTTCTTCCAATCCATTCCAGAAGCTCTAGAATCTAAGTAATACAAAGTTAAAAGCTAACTTAAAAAGCATATCATCCTTTCAGGCCGGAGGGTGGCTCCGTGGTTAAGAGCACAGGCTGCTCTTCCAGAGGACCAGCATCCACACAGACACTCACAATCTTCTGTAACTTTAGTTCCAAGGAATCCAGTGCCCTCTTCTAGGCTTCATGGACAGCACATAGTGCACAGGCATGCATGCAAACAAAACATCTATACACAGAGTAAATAAGTAAAATTTTAAAATAATGTTTTTAAATTTAGAAGTTGAAATCACTTTCCTAGCCAGCATTAGGCAGCATTTATAAGAATTTTACCAAATATTAGATTATGGAAAACGTGTAAGTAAAAGCATATTATTTCTAGTGCTGTTCTAAACATAACAATAAGTTGTAAGGCAGTAATCAGCAAAAACTAAAGTGGAGTCCAAAATAAAACAAGTAACAAATGAAATACAGAAAGAACACTATATTGCTAAAAAAAAAAAAAAAAAAAAAAAAAAAAAAAGCAAAAGCTGGTAAAAAGTGAAGAAAAAACTTAGCAGAAAAGTACGCAAACATGACATTGTATTGGTTGCGAGCCCTATGACCTGGAATACTGTCATCACTGCTCCCATCAAAGCCACTACAGCTGCCTTTGCTCGGTTCCATACACTAATCAGACTACGTAATCCTTCTGTTGGCTTACTTTTCCTTTGATTTTCATTTGAAAAATATGCTGGAATGTCCTGTTTGTCAGTCCTAGCTTAACAGGAGCATTCACTTCCTAGCTTAACAGGAGCATTCACTTCGTATCTTGTCGAGAGACACAAGGAAGGTGTACAAAGTAGGAGGAAGTCTCACAATTGGATTCTCTTCTTCCCTCATTGATTTCTTGCTGCATGCTCACAAAAATCAATCTTTCCATTTAAGTGATAGCATTATATCCAATAGGTACCAAACACAGAAAATTTTGTTCCGGAAGAAAGAGAACTTCAAGTAATCAACTTCTAAAATGCTCTTTAGACTAAAAGACAAAGCAGATTTTAGATGACAACCATTGTGAGGTAATACTACAATGGGAATTGAAGCCTGTATTTTAGAATATTCATTTTTAAATTATTAGTGAGGGCTCTTGGGAGAAACATAACCAAAAGGAGAGAAATAAATATAAAAATACAGTCACCCCTTGAGATCTATAAAGGATTGGTTGTAGAACCACTCACAGATACAAAATTCTGTTGCTATGCTCGTTTCTTACAAGACATGATATATCTTATACATAAAGTCTATTTTTTCTTATATGTTTTACACATCTTGTTTCCTTTTTCGTGCCATATTTTGTGTTCTTTGTAGTGCTGCACATTAAACCTTGTGTATGCTAAGGAAGAGTGCTCCCTCTGAGCTGTACCACCAGTTGCCCAGCTCACATATTTTGAATGATCTCTAGGTTATTAGTATCTTATACAAAGTCAACACTATCTGAATAGCTATTATACCATAGTGTTTAGAAGATAGTAACAGATGTCTATACAATTTTAAAAAACAATTTCGGTGTACAGTTAAAGCCACAAACATGAAGTTCATGGGTATGTAGAATTGACAATATATATAGCTCCTGGTGCCGGGCGTGGTGGCGCACACCTTTAATCCCAGCACTCGGGAGGCAGAGGCAGGCGGATCGCTGTGAGTTCGAGGCCAGCCTGGTTTACAAAGTGAGTCCAGGATGGCCAAGGCTACACAGAGAAACCCTGTCTCGAAAAAAAAAAAAAAAAAAAAAAAAAGAAAAGAAAAAAAATATAGCTCCTGGCTAATATGACTTTAGGAATTAGAAAATCTGAAATCTGCAAGGATGAATTCCATTCCCTAGAGACTGCAATCTTTGCTTTTAAGAGTGTCAGCTGACTGGGTGAAACTCACCCAAATTTCTGGAGAGTAGCATGTTTGGATCCATGTACACTGATTTAAATGTTAATCACATCTAATAATGCCTTCCTGGTAACACCTAGACTGGTGCTTGACTAAACAGCTTGGCACTGTGGCCTAGCCAAGTTGATATAAGAAATAATTATCATGAACTTTTAGATTTCTGGTGTAAATTCTATATACTAGAAACATATAAGCAGCATTCTATTCCCAGGTCCGTCTTTCCAAGCACATTAGAGTATCATACAATTCCGTGCTGGAATCCGAGTCACTTGAAAATAACTATTGAGTCTTTATAGTTCATTCAAATCTCGTAAAGGAAGACGGGAGCATTCTAGTGGCAAACAAGATGGCAGTGTCTGATGTGACCATATTATATTAAGGACTTAGCACAATTTGTTGCAGCATCTTTGGTCCCATTGTGATCCCCGAGGTTGTGAACTATAAACACCTGCCTTTTGTTTAGCGTGGTTCAGCACTAACACGCACCTTTAAACCAAGAGCTTTCTGCTTATTGTAGGCAGGTGATTACGGTGTGGTTCAGCCAGCCCTAACACGCACCTTTAATCCAAGAGCTATCTGTGCACAGGATTTTAAGAAGCTAACCCTAGGTCAGGAGGCAGAGCAAGAACGGGAGGGACTTTGAACTGAGGGGTATTTAAGTCGCCATCCTGTTGAAGTAGGATGGGGCTTTTTAGCTTTAGCTCCTGGGGTTTTCGCCTTAGCTCTCTAGCTCTTGAGCTCCTCAGCTCCTCGGCCTTTGGCTTTTTGGGCTTTGAGCTAGGCAGCCTTTGGCCTTGGGTTTTTTGCCTTTTCTTCCTGGGCTGTCAGCTGAGCTAGTGAGTCTCTGGGGCCTTTTCCCATGGGGGAGTGAGCTGAGTAGGGAGCTCAGCTGGGTGCTTTCTCTGCCTCTCTGAGCTATGGCAGTTTTCACCTCAGCATCCGGCTCCTGAGTCTTTATTGGTAAAACAGAACATTTGGGATTCCACTTAAAAACAACAAACATTGAGTAGCAATGTTGGAGGATCAAAAAATGTA